>NC_140952.1:111360911-111655911 GCF_014529385.1 Adiantum capillus-veneris
TTCAACATCTTCATGTTTCCAATGATGCGATCTGTCATGTTGAAGAATCTATGTCTGCAAATATCCATGCTAGAATTATTTTATGTAGAGGAGGTCGAGTGCACACACCAAGTCAATTATTCTCTTGTAGGCGCACCACACCAAATAACTCCGAGATGCAATGTTTGCATTTCCTACGCTTAAGGCGCACAGTCCTACGCACAATGGTAGGTCTTGCAGTTCCTTGAGTGAGAGAAACGTCCTTGGGTGAAACACCAACACACTCAAACACTAAAGAGAAAAAAAATTTAGGGATTAGAAGATTAGTGCAAAATCACAAAGCTCCGATACCAATGCTAGGTGCAACGGAATTGAAATGGTGAAGATCTAGGTTTTACACTTCCACAAATCCTTTTCTTTCTTTCCTTTCCTTAGTAATTCTTTTTAGTTTGAATGATGGTTCCTTTTACTTTCCCTTGAAGAGAGGGAATTGAGGAGAATGACACCCGATAGGGTCTCAACCAACCTTCTCAAGGGCCCCGACACCGTTGTTGATGTGGTATTTGCTTTAGATTGCGTAAATATACATCAAGTACAGATTCTACTAATAAATGTTTCCGTTGTAACTCCTCAAGACGAGGCACCTCCGAGGTTGATTTGATGCACCTTTGGATCCTTCTTGAGGTGGGATTGCAGATGGCCACCAAGGGATAGATCTAAGGCTAAATTACGCTCCCGATGTGAGAGGAATGAAGGGTTGAAAACACAGATCTCAATGATGTCGAGGACAACAATTGAGCACTTGATGCCGACAAGGGAATGGCCGAGGGGAGGGTCAATGGATTGTCGAAGTACCGAACTGCAACGAGGATGGCTAGCGATTGCAAATCCGATGAGGGGAAGGGTTGAAAACTAAAAATGCTAGGGGTTGATCTGCAAAGGTGATGGCGCTAGGATTGAAATATGGAGAAGCTGGCTTGTTTCTGCCAAAATCGGTAGGTCTGATCTAGATATGGGAAAAACGCTAGGTCTACTAATGACTGCAGAAAACACTAGCTCTCCTACAACTGGCGCTCTCTACAAGTGATTGAAATCGCTAGGCCCTTTGCTCCCTGTATACGTGAGATTTGCAGGTTATAAACTTGCTAAGGGTTAGATAGAGCAAACTATCCACCAAACCCAACAAATAAATCATAAAAATAATTTATTAATAAATTTGACTAAGGGGTCAGTTTTTGGGTGAAATTGTCGCACATCTGCTGATCCTAGAATCCGATTGACTTGGGGAATGGCTCGTTGGATTCCTCTAGCCTAAAACTACATGCATGTCATGCTAAATACCCAACGTAGTGTAACATTTGTCGATATGCATATACAATCCATTTATGCAAGAGGGTTCCAAAACTAGATTTATTAATAAAAATGAGTTATTAATAAATTTGACCAAGAGGCCAGTTTCTAGGTGAAACTGTCGCACATTTGCTGATTCGAGAATCCGATTGACACGGAGAATGGTTCGTTGGATTTCTCTAGCGTAAAAGTGCATGCATGTCATACCACATACCCATTGTAGTGTAACAACATCTATTGAAAGACGTATACAATCCATTTATGCAAGAGGGTTCCAAAACTAGAAAATTGGCTCTAGAAGTCGATGAAGCATGTCCACGTGGCACATAGAGCCATGTGCATGTGATAAATAGGCATAAGAAAGGGAAGCTTTGCTTGTAGGGTTTGCAAATGAATGCCTTGTGTCTCTTATGTGACATTTGTTTCCGCCATCAACTAGTGGTGTGAAGGGTATATGATGGGTAGCCATGTTGGAGAGTGTGCCTAGTATGCTAGGTTGGTTGGTGGCTAGGACTCATCGTTGGGACTGTGATCTTTCAAAGAGTGGTTTTGTCAGGGCATTGATGCATAGTTCGAACCTATGACCTCACTATTGGAAACATGCAGCCCTAACCGCGTGCCTGAGTGGATTTTGTAGGCCAGTAAGGGTACATTTAACTTGCGCACAACAGATTTCCTCACTCCATGGCCAATTTTGAGTTGCAAAGGGTGCAAAAGATGCGCATTGCGTAGGGCTTTCAGGTGACATAGGTGGCTCCAAAGCTACCCTTGCGCAAAACATTTGCGACATGTTGGCACGACATTCAATGCAAAAACCGGTCATTGAGACATTTGAGACGACGAGGCGCCAAAACAAGGATGCATTCGATCCGGGTTTGAACCACGGTTTCAACGAATGGCATGACCCCACATCACCTCGCCTAAGCCAACAACCCAAACGCCACTGTGCTTCTTTTGGGGGGTGTTGTGTGTTATTATTGGAACCCGTCTTGCTACTGGCCCCTCTACCCTAAGTCACTTCACTTGTAGGTTGGCCAAAGGAAAGCAAACTTGGACCCATGGGACGAATCATGAGTGTCACGGGATTTGTGCTTTACTTCTTTGACACCATCAATACCATCGCTCAAGCTTAGTTCAAGACCCTGTGTGATCATTGGTATAGTGTTGAGGATCCTCCCCTAAGTTAATTTTTGGAGGGTGGCCATTTCAAGTGTTGAAAGGCATGTTATATTTCTAGTCGTGCTTACCATTTGTTTTTTAAAGGCAAGTTTGTTAGACATGTCTTACTCGTCAATGAAGGTGAAGTAATTACATGGCCTATGTAACATGAAGGGAAGGTTCGATCTGTCACTATTGAGAAGAGAGGCATGAGAGTTAGTAGGACAAGATAAGTGAAAACTTTATTGCGATTATGTGGAAGGTTGCTTACATACAGGGTCGATTATGCGAATTCATTAGTTTATACGGAATATTCCCTTCTCTCTCACCGATTTCTGCTCGTGATGCGGTACCTCCGTCCTCCCTGCTTGTCGCAAGCGAGAGCATCATCCATCGCGAGAGAGAGAGAGAGAGAGGAAGAATCTTAAAAGATTCTCGCAACTTCTTCCCGCAAACTAGGGGTCGCCGAGTTCTTGGCTGAATCGTGCAGTGACCGCTCAACCCTAGCCGATCATGATCCTTCGTCCTGCCATCGATCGCAATCCTACACCTTGGCGATCCATCCTTTCCGTAGGCAGTAAGAGATAGTATTTTAGATAAAAATTTTAGACTTAGGGTTTGGCTATAAACCTTTGTTTTGCAAGCAAGGCATTAACTTTTTTTTGTAAACATGGACCGCGATCTATCCGCTGTCAACAAGGCACAGGAAGACGACCCTTGGATACCGTTTCACGTCCATTGCCTGAAAAAGCCGTCATCCACATGGTCCAAAAGATTGTTCTATCGCCCACACTTAATAAAAAAGGAGAAGGATGGCACCAAGTATCTAACATATCCTGCAAAGCGCTTCAAATCCTAGGCACGGGCAGTGGGGCAGCTGAAGGAAGTCCCACCAGACATCTCCAAAGTCCCCTTCCTCTGTGACAATAACTTTGCAATGCTTCCGGATACTAACCCAGAAAACCTCAAGGTTATCGAGGGGAAGGTGATTGATCTGATGGTGGAGGACAATAGGAAAGAGAGCACGGAAGAAGAGTTCTTGAGAAAAAGAGCTCTCTTCTAGGAAGAAGCAAAAAAAAGCAAGGGTATAAACTATTGTGGGCTGCGTCACCTGTATGTTGCTAGCAAGAGAAGGCAAGCTCTGGGGACCAAGATGGAGAAGCTGCCAATGGATTCAATGGCGTCTTTTCAGTGGTGAACAAAGATCTAGAGCCAAAAGTGGTGTTCAATCACTCCTTAGGGAGAGCTATAGGAGTCAAGGTAAAATGGGGGGATCAACATATCACTATCATCAATATATATGGACCTTGTCTGGCGAAGGAAAGAGCCATGCTTTGGGAGCAATCGAAAGGCATCCATGTTGAAGGCGATTGGCTCCTTGTGGGAGATTTTGATATGGTAGAGAAGAGAAAGGACGGAACCGGGGCATCGAACATGTTGATTGGATCTGAAGATTAAAATGGCTAAGCCTCTGTGAGAAATGGGCACTGGTGGATATGTGGGAGGTAGGTCGATGGAACATCATGCCTAGGTTCATGTACACCAACCTGCAATATGTCGATACGACATCTCGATTGGACAGTTGCAATTGCTCTCATCAAGCTGATTGGCTGCCCTCATGGCTTGAACTAAAGGTGTTAACTTCACTTTGTATGTTGGATCACCTACCACTAAGCATTAAATCGAAAAAAACCAAAGGACAAGATCATTGCCCCCAAGGGTCTAAAAAGTTACTCTCTACAAGGGTGAAGACCCACTCTTCAAACGCCTAGCACTCAAAGCTTTGAGCAAGCTTCGAAAAGATGTGGATTCAAGTAGCCCTAGGACGTGGGATATTTTCGCCAAGAATATGAAAAAAGCAATAAAAAAATTGTTGGTCCTAGAAAGAAGAAATATCAGGAGGAGCATCGAAAACATCTCGCTAACGACGTTGAGCTCATGACCACCAATAACTTAGAAAAAGGGTCTGCCTCAGAAGCCGAGCACAAAAGATGGCATGAAGCTAAAGTGGACTTATCAGATTACCAACTTGAGGAGATGAGAAAGGCCAGAATCCTTTCCAAAGAAACCTTTCTCCAACCAGAGGAGGCCAACCATGCACATTTCTTCAAGGACTTCAAAGTCGAAATAAATCGGGGCCTCGTCCACTCGCTTAGAGATGTGGATGATAGGGAGATTAAGGATCTGAATGAAATGACTCATCTTATGCTTAACCACCTGAGACAGATCATAGGCCAGCCCGAGGTCCGCTCCCTTGAAATGAACGACGCCAAAGCTACTATTCTTGGAAGCATCAAAAGACCAATATCCCTCTCTGAAGCCAACCTCCTAGAGAAGGCATTCACTGAAGACGAATGCTATCTCCTTGCGCTACAAGCCTTGGGCAAAGAAAGGTCTTTTGGTTGTTGGGACGGATTGACTACTGAGCTCTTCAAAGAATTTTGGGACGATCTCAAGTCTCCTATCACACATATGGCTAACCGAGCCCTTATTGATGGAGTCATGGACTTAAGCATTAAAAGAGGCCTCATTAAGCATATCCCCAAACAAGTCTGCTGCTCCCAGCTGAAGCATTGGTGCCCCATAATGATGATGTCAATGACCTATAAAATTATCACCAAAGTTATAGCCCTCGGGCTCTCCCCCCTCCTGGACCGAGTCCTTACTCCCCACCAACATGGATTTATAAAGAGAAGGTCAATTTATGATGACATTCTGGCAACAATGGTCGGCATTGAATATGCTACTGTCACTAAGCAAAAGTGTATCATGTTGTAGCTGAATCTGGATAAAGCCTATGACAGTATCACATGGTCATTTATTGAAGATGTCATGAAGTCACTATCCTTTGGACCGCGGATGTGCTGGCTAGTCAGCACCCTTGGTGTTGGTAGCCAATCTTTAATGTTCTCCATTGGATCCCTTCTTCTTGTAACATTACTTGAAGACAACACTACTAAAGGGGAGATTCAAGGCTTGACTCTGCCCAACAACGACCAACTTTTGGCAAAGCTTTTTGCAGATGACTCCCTACTTTTTCAGGTCACCAGGAAGGCTCTAGAAACTATGCAAACGTATGCTTTAGTATTGTGTCAAAATGTAGTATTGAAAAATCAAGTTTGATCTCTCTCTTTGAGAACGACTCGTTTGATCCGTCAATATGGGCCGGGGAGATAGTATCTAAAGGGAAGATTTTTTGGCACCTACGAGCCCCTTTGGGGATGGATGCTACTCACAAGCAAAGATTCTTATGGGTTATGGAGAAGATTGGGAAGAAGATGTGAAGATGGGAGTACATGCTTCTCCCCTTTCCGAGTAGAGTGAAGGGAATCAACTCATTTATGCTCCCTTATATAGCCTTTATTGGTCCGTTGCTTAAGCTAGCCAAAAGCAACTGGAAAGTTTTTAAAACCAATGAAGAAATTTCTATGGAAGAACAAAATTAAAGACTCGACACCCTGGCAATGGGCTAAATGGGAGATAGTTTCAAGACCTATGGAGCAAAGTAGTCTTGGGATTCTTAACCCTAGCACCCATATAGAGGGCCATTCTGCCAAGTTTGTGTGGCACTCGCAAAGCAAGATCAGACTTGGGCTATTATGGCTAAATGAACAAATCCAAACTGTGCTTGCAAGGTGACCATTGGAAAGGGATCGAGGTGCACGACAAGCTACTTGATCCTCAATGGGCCGTCTTGAAACTGGGGGGTATGATAGGCGAGCTTTCTCGCTCGCAAATGCAAGAGAGCAACTGAATCCTTGGAATGGGGAGAGCTATCAAGGTATTTTCACAATTCGATAACTCATTGGTCCCCTTGGCTCTCTAAGGCTGGAAGCATCCTTCTGACCCCTTTTTGGAGGGATGTAGCCAGAAAGATTAATAACAAAGGCATTAGGCATATATGCAAATTTTGAGATTACAGCAATACTGGCTGGAAAGGAACGGACCGGATGGCCCTCCAATTTAACCTTAGTGGGACTAAAAGCGTACTGCTCAGTAGAGCCCTAGAACGGGTTAAGAGGTGGTGTCTGCCAAACTGTGAATCCACGTTCGAGTGGAAAGCATGATAGTGGCTCAAGAACAAACACTTCTTGAAACCGCAAACTAAGGAAGTGTACCTCTTGTAAGGCCAAGGGCAAACCCAGAGGGGAGGGGGGGGGGGGGGGGGGGGGTCATCGACCTACTCCAAGGACCGAGTGCTAGGTGTGCACAGGGGTTTCTAAATACGATTGGCCAAAGAGCCTATATAAAGGGTATTAGGGTGGATGGAACCTCACGGCAGTTCCCTCAGTCTCACACTGGTATCAGAGCTCAGGGGAGGGGAGGAAGACTTTGCATGGCTCATGCAAAGTTGCATGATCTCTCTCTCTCTCTCTCTCTCTCTCTCACTCTCTCTCCTCGTCGGCTAGACCTTTAAGGCCTCTTGGGAGAGTTTCCTACGACATTAAAACTCTCTTCTTCTCTCTCTCTCTCTCTCTCTCTCTCTCTCTCTCTCTCTCTCTCTCTCTCTCTCTCTCTCTCTCTCTCTCTTTACTTCATGGTGAGCACCCACCTGCAGGAAAAAGAGGTGCAATAGGGCAAGAACGGGCTGATGGAAGCAAGGCTTCCAAGCTCAAAATCAAGGAGCAAAGGCGGACTCGATAGAGGGACCACGTGGGAAGGTTCCCTTACACAGAGCCGAGGCGCTGTGGAAACGGTCTCTTGAGCAGGGAGGCTTGATGGGCGGATTTGCACCAAACTAGACAAGATTGGGCTTGGGAGGATCGGACAAGTAGACGGCAACAACTTTGAACACTGCCACATCCTTGTTGGGCACCTATGGTGGGAGCCACAAACTCCCCTCCTCTTTCCCATGCCAGCAGTGCTGCCCGGAGTTTTTATTTTGGAGCTTCTTTTCACATGTTGAGCGGCCAACACCCTTTTAAAGTTTCGTTCTTTTTTTTTAAATTAGGGGGAAGGGAGAGTTCCCACGGATAGAAAACACCCCCCCCCCCCCCCCCCCCCCCCCCCATTGCACTCGCCATGGGCAAGCGGGCGTTACTCTGCTGATAGGGATGGCAAAAGCGGGCCAAGGGCCGGATCAAATTAGATTTCTATAATTTCTCTAAAATTCCAGAGATTTCAAGCGATACAATTAATGAAGCTCATGCAAGGAAAACCCGTAGGATTTGACAAGCTTGCGATTTTTGATCTGAAATACTTCAAAGTAGTCGGAAGGAGTCAAGGTATACATGGCAATTTTTTCAGACTTTAGGCCATGGTAGGATTGACAAAAGCACTCAAAGCTCCAAAGCTTTGACAAGCATAAGATTTCATGAAAACGCAAGGCCAAAGCATGAATTCTGACTCTACAGCAAAAGCATCATGCAAAGAGGAGCAAGGCTCCATATATTGTTGTTGAAAGGAAATTTCTCTTTGAATCAGACCATATTGGCCCCAAGATAGGGAAGACTTCCCGGATCGAAGTTGGTTTCTATGACAATCCTCCACATTGAACAAGGTGAATTCTTTTACTTTTTTGAGTTGATTACTCATAGATGATGCATATAGGCAAATTTGCCTAGTGTCAAGGAAAAGTTTAGGCACATGACTTGCGAGGCATAGGCCTTCGGCAAGGCTAGCATTTTGCATTTGAATTTTTACCAGGGCATGGCTCTTAGGCCTATTTTTTTGACCTAGAGGCAATAAACCACACGGTATGACCCAAGCCATGATGGCATGTTGGGTGCATCCGATAGCTCTAAAGTTCTCAGTAACTCCAAAGGCATATAAATAGGACCCATTACATTGTAATCGGGTTGGCATTTGTCGACTGTACTTCTGCTTACCTTTTGACTCATAATCCTTAGTTCCAGAGCTGTTCTTGAGCTACATTATCTTCATCTGTAATCTTTCATCTGTAATCCTAAACACAACAGTCCAGTGTACTTCAGACATACATACTTTGTACTCATTCTCTCTGAATCTGAATCTGAATATCATTCTCAATAGTTTAGTCTGTTTCTCATTTCAGTAGATGTATTCAAGTTCAGTTTCTATCTTCTTTTCCAATTCTACTGTCCGAACTAACACATCACCAGTAGCTGTAAACTTCTAACACTGGAATCAGCTATCTAAAGAGATCAACTCCAATTCCATTTTGGCAATCATGGTGGCTAGAGCTGTTGCTCATTGACCAGAAAACTCATCTCCCAGTTTGAAGTTTTTCAGGTGCAATAATGGCACCAAAACCCAGGTATGGCTGGAAACCATCCTACCGCGTTGACTTGGCCCTGAGGAGTAAAAAAGAGACTCTGACCCCAAGCATGGGCTGGTGACTAACACCGAGGCTCAGGAGGAGCACAGTCATGCTGATGAGGTGCATGACTCACAACATTGTAGTCAGTCCATACGCAAAAGGGCAAAAAGGGAAGCACGCAAGGCTAATAGTTCTCGGTCCAGGCCGGGGGACGAGGGAGCCAAAGGCAGTAAAGGAAGTCTCCATACTTCCAGTAGACAAGCAGGGAGGACACAGAAACTGAGACGGAGGCAGATATTAATTGGGATGCAGATAAAGACAATTGTAAGAAAGCTCCAAAGAGGCGTCAAGATTCCAAGATGAGAAGAGGCCGAAATGACACTGATTGGCATGATACACATCCTCGTTGATAATCTCTTTTCCTGTGTTCAAAGGGGGCAAGAAGGATGACCCATATGTTCACATCCAAGCCTTTGAGAAGTATGCTGAGCTGAAAAATATTGATGAGGATGACTGGGGTGAATACTTTTCACAAACGCTGAAGAAGGCAGCGAGGAAGTGGTACTACCATTACCCGGCTTGCCAGCTCAGATCCTATAATAAACTGCTTAAAGCTTTCAGACTGGAATATTCCGACAACAGAGGTGATGAGGATATTCTCTGTGAACTGGATAAGATTAAGCAGAGGAATTGTTAGTCAGAAGCTATGTTGAGAAAATCAAGGAGCTGACAAGGCAGCTGCAAGAACCACCATCGGAAAAGAGATTACGAGCATGGTTCTTGAATGGCTTTCGCAACAAGAAGCTTAGGGAACAAGAGGTGCTAGCACTGACAAAGAAATTCAATGATTTGGTGCAGCAAGCCTTGAAGCTGGAACAACAAGCTAAGAAGGAAAAGAGTCATAAGAAGAGGAGGTCCAGTAGTAGCAGTCCTTCTACTGACGACTCTGATTCAAGCGGAGCTTCCAGTAGTTTTGAGAGTAGATCCGATGAGAAGACCAAGGATAATCCTAAGAAGGGGTCTTGGTCTAGGAAGATTGAAGAGATGGCTAGGAAAATTGCTGAGATTAGTCAGACCAGACAACCGGTGAGAAGAATGGAGACTTGATGTTCAAAATGTAAATCTAAGGACCATGTTTCCAATGAGTGCCCACAATGTACTTGTTGTAAAGCCTATGGCCATCTATGGAATGACTGTGGCATTAGGATTCATCATTTCAAAAAGGGCAAAGGTTTGTTAGTGGTGGCATTTACCAATGCCGAACCAGTAAGAGTGGAAACTACCAATGCTTCTTAGGAGGAGAAACCAGGTGCCAGTGGTACTGGTACGAGGCGCGGAAGATACCAAGGGGGTACTGGCCGGGGCCGGGGGCATGGTAATTTCCAGAGCCGAAGCCTGAATTGCTATACTTGTGGAAAGTATGGGCATTTCGCAGCTCAATGTTCAGAAACACCTGTGACTGCGGCTACTGAGGTGAAGGTTCCAGAGCCAGTCCCGGTACGAGCAGCTACACGAAACAAAGGGGTAGTGATTGAGAAAATCCCAGAGAGAGGCATGGAAGGTCAAGGGTAAAGAAAAGGTGGTTGATGAATGGCAGGAGCAGAGAGAACTAGTGGCAAAAATCACAGAGGATTTAGCCAAGAAGCTGCCAGAGCAGCCAGAGAGTTCTGAAGCACGGGTCATTCAAAAGATACCAGCCCAATCTACTTAGACATATCAATCAAATCCTGGCATAGCTGAGACCACGTTGGCTACAATACAAGGGTTGATTGAAGAGTTGGGAGCTGATGGAGGAGCTGAAAGCACTAAAATGAAGGAATGGCATTGTGAAGATACTACCAGTTCTTCAAGCTCCAACAACAACTCTAATCATGAGAAAGAGGAAGTTCATATCAAAATCTATGATAGAATCTAGAAAGTCACTATGGAGTTGGAAGACATTAGAAGAACTTTGGCTGAAGCAGCAAAATTCATCAGACAGCGAAGGAAGGCTGAGGCGGAGACCATATCAGTTGACTTGACGGCTGTCAGAGATGATGAAGTGCCGCTAATTTAGGTGGATTACAAACTTTGAAAACATTGGGAACCACTTTTGAGTGTCATTTTGGATGGAGGAGCAGGAGTAAACATCATGGGAGTACATCTTCAACAGAGGATGGGCATTACAAACCTGAAGCCAACACCTTTCAAAGTGCGGATGACAGATCATAGAGTGGTGCAAGCTACTGGTATGATCAAGAGTATGCAGATACGAGTGGGCAAGGAGAAGTTCAAGGCCAGTTTTCTAGTTCTTGATGTGCAAGGAGCATATGGAATTCTACTAGGACGCCCATGGTTGTGAACGACACAGGCTGTTCACGACTATGCTAACCAAACTCTGACTATACAAGGGGTCAGTGGGGAAAAATCTAGATTCAGACAAACAACACTAGAAGCTGGAGAAAGGAGCTGAGACCTAAGGAACTTTTCCATAAGTATAAGGTCAAGAATATTGAAAGGATGTTAGCAGCTCTAAGTATTTTTCCCTTAGCAAAAATTATCTCAATGCAGTTTTACTGAACAAGGAGTAGGCTGACAAGCAGAAGAAGCAGTTTCCAGACCAGTTTACTAAACTCATTTCAGGAGAACGTTTAGTTCAGTTAACTGGAAGGCCAGAAGAATCAATCGAATCTAGCACTCCAGATGAGCCAACACATTCTGGGGAGGACACGGTAAATCAGAATAGTGATTCGGAACTCAAAGGGCCGTCTTGGGATTACGCCGAAGAGTCAACCAAGAGAAAAGGCGACGGGCCTAACTGGTTACTCCCAAATGAACAAGAGATTGAGGAATGGAATCTAGGCTCTGAAGACAACCCTAGAATGATCAAGGTTAATAAACATCTCAACCCTACAATGAAGGAGAAAGCACGCAGAATGTTCCAGCATTACAAAGATGTATTTGCCTAGGAACACACTGGTCTGAAAGGGGTGATTCCAAAGGTCTGCCAGCACAAAATACCATTGAAGCTAGATGCCAGACCAGTGCGACTGTAGCGGTACCGAATAAATCCCAATTATTCTAAGAAGGTCAAGGAAGAGATTGACAACCTTCTCAAAGTTGGGTTCATTACTGAAGTGGCCAGTAGCGATTGGTTGTTTCCTATTGTAGTTGTTCCCAAGAAGAATGGGAAGCTGAGAGTATGTGTAGATTATAGGAAACTCAACACTCAAACCATCAAGGATCCATTCCCATTGCCCTTCATAGATATGTTTCTTGATGAGATTGCAGGGTATGAGATGTACAGTTTTATGGATGGATATAGTGGCTACAACCAATTACAAGTTGCTCCTGAGGATCGGGGGAAGACCACTTTTATTATGAAGTGGGGAGCATTTATGTATCTGGTAATGCCATTTCGCCTATGCAATGCACCGGCCACTTTCTAGTGGTGCATGATAGAGATATTCAATGAGTTTCTTCATCGGTTCCTCACCATATTCATGGACAATTTCATTGTATATTCAGACGAGGAACAACATTACTATTCCTGGAAATGGTTTTGAAGCGATGTCAGGAGAAGCGGATTTATCTGAATCCATTCAAATTTGTTTTCCTAGTCTGGAAAGGATAGCTGGGACATGTGGTATCCCGCAATGGAATAGAAATGGCCAACGACAAGATCCAGTGCGTTCGGCAGACCAAGGCATCCAAGAATGCATCTGAGTTAAGTTCTTTCTTGGGATATATTAACTTTTATAGAAGATTTGTGCATAAACTTGCCTCCCAAGCTTTACCACTGTATGAGCTCACAATGAAAACCAACAAGTTCAATTGGACTGCTGAATGTGAGGAAAGTTTCTAGAACTTAAAGAGGGCCATCATCAGTAAACCAGTCCTTTGGCAACCAAATTGGGATATTATCTTCCATGTACATGTGGATGCTTCGGGGTTGGCGATGGGAGCGATACTAGCCCAGCCAGATGAAAGGACTAACTATCCTGTCTACTTTGCTAGTCGCAGATTCAGCCAGGGTGAATAAGGTTATACAACCACTGAACGAGAGGCTCTAGGGATGGTTTTTAGTGCTACAAAATTCAGGCATTATTTGCTAGGCAAATTGTTTCATTTCTATGTGGATCATCAAGCCCTATTATTCTTGATTAATAAAGTCATTATTCAAGGCAGGCTAATACAGTGGATGATGTTTCTTATGGAATTTGAATTTTGAAGTTTTCCATAAACCTGGCAAGAACCAATGTGGCGCTGATTTCCTCTCTAGGAGTACGGAGGGCTATTCTGAAGCATCTATAAGAGACGAACCAGTGGATTCTGTATTATTTTAGCTGGAAGCGATAGAATCAGTAGATCCTGAATTATATTCAAAGTATATCAGTTTCTTTCTCAAGGTAGTTTCCCAGATGATTGGAAGCAAAACCAGAAGAAGGCTTTGATTATCAAAAGTTTAAAGTTTACCATCATTGGGGGCTCACTCTACGGATTAGGTGTCGATGGGATTCTTCGCCGATGTGTGCCTATGAAGGGTAGAATACAAGTTATCTCAAAGGCGCATAATGGAGAATCTGGTGGACACTTTTCTACTGATATTACTTACAAGAAGATTCTGTAGGCTGGTTTGTGGTGGAAAACCTTGATATCGGATGTCAAATTTTTTTGCAAAACTTGTGACATGTGTCAAAGAATGGGTAGACCCACAGTTGCAGACATGACTCCCTTAACACCAGTTCAGCCACTGGGTGTTTTTATGAAATGAGTTCTGGATTTTATGGGACCATTCAAGAAGGTTACCCCCAGGAAGAATAGGTATATAGTGATGGCTACCTGCTATGTAACCAAGTGGGTAGAAGCTAAGGCTAAAGCTAAGGCTCTTCCCGACAACACAACCAAATGCACTCCAAGATTTTAATTTGAGAATATTGTTTGTCGCTATGGCTGTCCTGTGGAGATTGTGTCAGACCAAGGGACACACTCCATCAATGATACTATGGAGATCCTTATGCATATGATTTCAGTCAAGCATAAAAAATCCACACCTTATTATCCTAGATGCAATGGACAAGCCGAAAGTAGTAACAAGCCCATTAAGACTATTCTCACTAAGATTGTGCAGAAAAAGCCAGACCAGTGGGACTTGAAGCTTCAGACTGCTTTATGGGCATATCAGATAGCTTATAAGGTCACTACAGGATTACCACCATTCAGAATGGTGTATGGCACTGAAGCTGTTGTCCCTATGGAATTTGTTATTCCAAGTCTCAGAATGGCTGTAGAATATGGGTTAGATTTTAATCACAATCTTAAGAAGCGAATGGAGGAGCTTACCCAGTTAGATGAACTGAGACAACGGGGTATGCTGGAACAAGAGATTGTTTAGCAAAGAAGGAAACACTGGCATAACCGAAGGATTAAGGTCCGAGAGTTTCAGAAAGGGGATCTTGTACTCCTATATCAGTCCAAATTGGGTCCTAAGAAGCCGAATCTAAAGATAGCCTGGGCAGGACCATTCAAAGTGGATTGTGTTTTCTCCAACGGCACGGTAAGATTGAAAGACCTATCAGGATTACTGCTGCCAGGGGTGTATAATGGAGCTAAAATCAAGCTCTATTATTCAAAAGCCAGAGAACCTTGCCAGGAATAGGGTACTGAGGATGTGGGTATTGAAGACCAAGAAATTCCAGAATCGGCTATCTTGGGTCTTTTTCATGTGCATCCAGTTCCAGAACTAGTTCCAGAGCCAGTTTCAGACTAGTACCAGCACGACCAAGCCAGGCTTATACCAGGACCAAAAAAGTGGGGACACCAATATCAATTTTTAGGGGACCAACGGTCAGATGGAATATCAGTGGTAATCATTTCAAAGACTGGAAAAATTCTTGTCCAATGGATGTCTGCCACGTCATTTGCGGTGCACAGAAGTATAGAAACGGTAAGTGGTGGAGCTTTTATGGCACGAACGCGTATAACAGTAAGGCGAGTAGGCATTTTTTCTCGCAAATCTCCTGCACGACGCTTACCTTTTGTTTTCCATTCACAATCACCGAGCACCGAAGTTTCTTCACCGCAGCCGTAAACCTCTTCTTCTGAAGAGACTGTGGATTGTCGTTTGTCTTTGCCAGCCACACCTGGATATGGTTTCAACGCATCAAGTAAGTCATCTTCTTCTTCTTCTCCTGTTTCATCATCTTCACGGTCCATGGGTAGGAAGAAACTGTCAGAAAAGATGCAGGAGACTATCGACGAAACCCAAGCCCTTATTACTACTACAAAGGCAACTCTTCCACTCATCTCGCACAACAAAATTCAGCACTATGTGTTTACTGAGCAAGCCAAGGCTCTACTCCAACTATGGGATTTGCATGTGGTTTTACAAGCCACGAGGATTGAGTTTGACACGGCCGTCATAAGGCAAGTCCTGGACTCTTTTAATGCTAAAGATGGCAGTGCTGTGGTTTATGGCAAGAAGGTGTCTGTCATACCAGAAAGTATTGCTTTTGCATTCCACATGCCAAACGGGCCCAAGTCATCTGTGGCAACTGCAAAACAGATCAGTGCAGCTTTGAAGGAAGATGATGCTGCCAAGAGGAAACAGAAAGCGAGTGCGCAAAGGATTCCGGTAGTAGGACTGGAAGCTCCCGCTGCTTACCGATTTGTGGCTGAAGCTGTGAGCCTGAAGAATAATCCGACATATGTGTCACAGAAAATTTTTGCTATGCTTTTAGCAAAAAGACTGGATTCCAAAGTCTCTATCAACCTCTTCCAGATATTGTCGCATAATGTGCTTCAGCAAACTGCCAAGCTGAAATCTCAAAGTGTATTCAAGGCTTGGTATGTTTGGCAGTTTCTGTACTTGGCAACTGCTCTAGACGCCCATGATCATGTGAGAATGGCTTGGAGCCAGCAGCCGTTCCCAGTATCAAGGAATGCAGACTTATCATCTGATGAAGAAGAGCCAGAAAGCCATTCAACCCCCACTGGAAAGAAAAGAAAGGCTATACAAGATGAAGCTGGCAATTCAAAGAGGCCAAGGACGACACTGACCAAAAGTACTACTCTCCTGAAGCAGTTGGAAAGTCAAATCAAAAGGGTGTCTACTGAAAGGATTCTAGTTAGCCAGACTGAACAACATTGTGACCAGTTCACTGGTGGAGTCAGCCAGCCAGCATGACAGATTTCAACAACCATCAGTACTGGGCTAGACCAATCAGAAAGGGCCAGTCCTGAGCAATCAGTAGACCAGCCTAATAAGGGCAAAGGGCCAGCTTCTCCAAATCCACTTGGCAGATTTTTCATCCCATACAGTGAACAACCCTGAGATTGACAAAGAAAGACAGGTTATAGTAGCTGCAGACTCATCCTCTGAAGGGACATCTCCTGTTGCAAAAACCTGATTATGCTGCATTACCTTACATGGCTCCTGTCATCACAGTCTATGAGCCAACTGACTCTGACCCAACAACAATTAATGATGGCTATTCAGTACTCATTCAATCATCCTGGAATACTATTGTCAATTGCATGGGACAAATGCTGAATGCTGCAGGGTCAGAAGACGAGTTGAATAAAGTAAAAACTGAACTAAAGGAAGCTGAGGAGCATATTGAAAAGATAGAGTAAGGGAGAGCATCCCAAAACCTGCGCCACAGTATCCTTGAGGCTCAGTCTGATAGGACTATTCAGCAGTTACAAAGTAAGCTAGCCAAGGTAGAGTCTGAGATGCAGACCATGCGGGAAGAAAAGGCAGAAGCTGAAAGAGCTACTGATCGGTTTGAAACCATGCTGAGAATGAAGAGATTTGAGTTCAACTCTTTACTGATCAGTCACAATGCTTTGAAGGCCACATTGACAGAAAGATATATCTATAATAATTTGGCCGAGATCTTGAATCTAGAAGGCAATGCTGTTTTCAACATAGATAACTTGAGGTCTCTTATGGAGATGATGCAGAGTGATTTGCAAGTAAATTTTTTGAATATAACAATGCTCTGGAAAATCAAGCTATCCTTGATTACATTGAACAGCAGAACACCATCGAGGAAGATGATGATAAGGAGGAAAAGAAGCAGAGAACGTAGATGAACCAGACGAAGGGCATAATGATGATGATGATGATGCCTCTCCTCCATCTCCACCTTCAGAACCTGGTACTGGTGGTGTAAAGGCCAATTGGAGGAAATTAGTCACAGGCAGACCAACCAGACCAACATGAAGGGCAACGGTCGAGTAATCAGCAAACTGGGAAAGCAACAACCCAACAACACTGGGAATTCACCGGTACACCAGCCACAACACAGTTGGGATGCTAAAGGGAAAGGCAAAGCTGTGACTGAGGGTCCAGTAGGTGATGAGCAACATTCATTACAACTCATCATGCTGAATAAGAGATTGAGACATCAGCAGGCTCCTGTAAGCAGGTGATATCTGGAGGATGATGATCTTATCTATGATCTGGAGCGCTTTCAGTGGCTGTATGTCGGTGCCAGGGAAATGGTTGAGCATTGGAAATTAGCCACTTTCCATGATCAAGAGGCCTGTCAATTGCCTGCGCATCCCAATACAATACAACGGTTAGAAAGGGTGCCTGAATGGATATTGATTGCTGAGGAGAAAGTAACTAATCCACATTGGCAACGACGTTCTACTACAAATTTTTTCTCCCTAGCCATGGAATTAGAGCTTTTGTTGGGGAACAATATGACATATAAATGCATGAAGGATGTCAGGAATCAATTGAAAGAGGTCTTAGTGCAAATGCAGATTGCTAGGCGAGTTCTGGATCAAAGGATGTGAGCTATTCTTGAAGACCAGACTGCCACCAGCAAGGGACCTCAAACTCAAATGTCAGTGGGAGAATATGCAACTGCTCTCCGACGACTGTTTCAGCTGGTTAAAGTAACCAGAAAGATGATGCAACAAGAGAACCAGGCTGTCCTTAATTTCTTGGAATTTATGCCTGATTCCCCAGTTCTCTTGTATGCTTTACCAGCAAGAGAGATAGAGTTGCCAATATTGTTTCCAACACTCTACCCTCAACATCTAGAACCAGTCGATCGGCTCACATACTTCAAGATTACTGATCATCTTCAGGATTGGTATGAGCGATTGACTGTGGAATGGAAAACCTGGCAAACACTGTTCAATGACGCTATCCAACTAAATGATCTCCAGGAGCTGAGAGATGAGGTGCAGAGGATCAAAATGTGTATGGGAAAGTGGAAAATTCAGCTCAGAGGCCTCACTAAGATCACCGACCAACTGCTGCAACTCACTGTTGAGTCCTCTACAATACATGGAGATGGCTGAGATTCTTTTTGAAGCTCGGATCAAAGACAATTAGCCTCTTCCAAAAGGATGGATCCATACAGCCTCGCATTGTCACAAACTGGCCAGAACTCGGCTCACCAAAGGCAGATGCATGCTCTATGATCCCGACACCAAAACTTATCATCCTCTCACGCCTTATGAAATCGAGATGTCCACAGACAGGTGGGATCATCTTGAGCAAGAGGGCATTTACAGACTCATTCAGAAGGAGAATGTTGGCACTGGGACTTCTTAGACGCCATCCAAGCCAAAGGGAAAACGGAAGCGGGTTCAGTGGAAGGATACTGGGTAGTTTCATCATAGAATTCGGTCACGGATTTTTCCGCCGGTCTTTGAATCAGACGGTGGATTTTTTTCCAGCAGTTTTCGTGGCAGACACTGGATTTCTCCACTCAGGGTTGGTGTTTCTTGGCTGGACACCCTTGGAATTACAATTATAGGGGTGTCAAGCACTCAACAAGCCAAGCACCAAAAGAATCAACAAGCCAAGCACCAAAAGAATCAAACGATGGATTTTTCAGTCCGAGTTGGTGTCTCTTGGCTGGATGCCCGCGGAATTACAACTATAGGGATGTCAAGCACTCGACAAGCAAAACCCCGGAAGAATCAGACGGTAATTTTTTCTCAAAAATTTTGGAACCTTGCCAAGATTCAAGAAAGGAGGGAAGGATGTAGATGGCGGAGACAATCTCATTGGGTGGGAACCTGCTCCTGTGAGCCGAACAGTGGACCAATCAGTAATTACCACGGTAGTTACCACAGTAACTCCAAAGGCATATAATAGGACCCATCGGGTTGGCATTTTTTGACTTTACTTCTGCCTACCTTTTGACTCATAATCCTTAGTTCATGAGCTGTTCTTGAGCTACATTATCTTCATCTATAATCTTTCATCAGTAATCCTAAATACAACAGTCCAGTGTAATTCAGCCATACATACTTTTTACTCATTCTCTTTGAATGTGAATCTGAATCTGAATCTGAACATCATTCTTGAAGGGGAGGAGCTGGGAGCACAGCGGAAGAGGAATACTCACGCACACACTCAAACACACACACCACCATAGCCACACACACAGGTTGAAGGGGGAGAGCCAATGTACTGTGTGCCCCCTTTCTTTTTTTCTCTTATCTTATGCACTAAGGCACAATACACATTGTACTTAGTGTTAATGGCCCGCACAAGTGTATATCTGTACACTTAGGGTTAGTGGCAGTTAGTGATGGGCCGTCGGCCACATGGCCATTAAACCTAACATTCTCCCACTTGATGGCCAATATGGGAGACTATAAGAATGGAAGAGAACCACCCTTCACCCAATGCCCATCAACTCAAGACAGTGTTGAAACTGATGGCTAGAGAGACTCTTAGTGAGTGCATCCGTTGTGTTTTCTGACGTAGAATCTTCACTAAATCAAGGCTCTTGTTTTCTAGGCATTCACAACTGAAGTGATAACGCACATCGATGTGTTTCATTCTGGAATGAAACACTAGATTGTTAGCCAAGGCAATAGCACTCTGACTGTCACAATGAAGAACTGGTGTACACTGCTCCAATCCAAGATCTTTCACTAGGCGAGCTAGCCAAATATCTTCTTTGCATGCTTCACTCAATCCAACATACTCTGCCTCTGTGGTAGAAATTGATGTACAATCTTGAAGAACAAATCTCCAAGAAATAGCAGAACTAGCAAATGTGTAAATCCAACCTGTTGTTGATTTACGACTATCAACACAGCCTGCATAGTCACTGTCTACAAATCCCCGAATGAATGACTCTCCACGACCATAGCATAACTGTCTATCTGCAGTGCCACTCAAGTATCTGAGAATGTACTTGACAACATCCCAATGCTTTTTACTAGGGCTAGACATAAATCTGATGACAACTCCCACTGCATGTGCAATGTCAGGTCTTGTAGCCACCATGGCATACATGAGACTACCACAATCTAAAGCATAAGGAACCTTAGCCATCAAATCTTTTTTCTCAGCAGATTTGGGACCATCGTTCTTGCTAAGTTTCAAATATGCAGGCAATTGAGTACTCAAGGCCTTCCCCTTCTGCATGTTGAAACAATCAAGAACCTTGTGCACATACTCTTTTTGAAAAAGGTACAACAACCTCTTCTTACATCACAAGTAATGCGCATACCCAAAAAAAATGTGATCTAAAAGAAAGTTCGGAACTCTAGGCGAACCTAGAGGAAGTTAAAGGACAACTGCACAAGACTCTCGTGTTTTTCCCTAGTTTAGGTCTCTTCGATCCTTGGCAATGGTGCCAAATGTGGATGCATGTCTAACCTCACCATCCTATCTTATTGCAGTATTAGCGAGAACCACGATTAATTTGTCAATCCATGGGACGAAGCTGACTCGACTAGTGTATAGAGGCTACAAGAGGTTGTCTATCTCTTGGAAAATAATTAACAACTCGTATCTAACTCAAGCTACACTCAAGTAACTGAAATCACCAAAAGCCAATCGCTCATTGGCAAACAATTCACATCCGTTACAACAAACGTAATGAAACTTCGAGGACAAGTTTATAAGACTTAAGCACACATACCTATGGCATCAAACCCCACTTTAGGTCGAGTTCCAAAATCGCAATCATTAACAGCAGTGGATTTTTGACCTAGTCATTTTCGACCCAGAATGCATCTAAATGCTTAGCAATGATGCCCCAATACCCCGCCTATGCTTAGTTTTTGATTTGAACATGTCAATTCCTATTTATGATGAAATTAGGCCGCGGTTCGACGACGCCAAAAGCTACGAAATACTGGGAATGGCTTATGTCAATGCGTAGAGCTCTTACATGTGGTTGCAATGCAACAAATGCAATCGCAATGTGACAACCGAAGAGGGAGTAGGAAGCACTAGAAGGAGAGAAGTGAGCGCCGTTAGCTCACGTTGTGTATTTCTTATCCAAAAACTTATAAAAATTGGATTTTATACCTTAGCCAAGGTTTTTGGATGGTCAAAACTAATAATCTCGAGTTCTACCAAAGCTGGGTAAAGACTGGCTGATACAATCTGGAAGCTTGTAGCCCCGGCTCATTAATTACAGAGTTTATTCAAGAAAATAGGAGTTACAATATTCTCGATTTATCAAAATAATAAATGTTTTACAAAGAGAACTCCGCAAAATGGTGTCCGTGTTAGCTTGCTGTTAACACATGACTTCTTTGTTGGTAGATTGCTGATGTATTTGATACTTAGGATCCGATACAAAAGTTGCACCATGCAACATCGTATGCAGCTGCACCCAATGCTTGTTAACAATTGTGATCATGGTAGCTTTGTCCTTCGCACCGAAACCAACGTGCTCTCTTAGCTTGCATACAGCCTCTAGCATATACCAATAGGTTGGACCAAAAATAAAAGAATCTTTGTCACATCTCACAAAAGATCTACAAATGGCTTGGACATAGTCACTATTCTCTCTACATTACGCCAAAAGACCGGTGAGTTCACTGTTTGCGCACATCAACCAACTGCATCCTGATAACTAGGATACTTGCTAAGCCATCCATCCCGTTGCACGTCGGCTATGGTTTCCATCAATGCAGGTTTCAACTCTTGCAAGGTAGCAAGAACATAGTATGCCATAGCAAACCTTGTCGTGTAAAATATCTCTAAAGCTTTATTTCGTGACTTGGTTCAAAAAAGAGCATACAAAATTGATGCTCTCTAATAAATTTCACCACATGATTTACATCCAATAAAGTTTTCTTCACACATGCCATCTTACCACTATCTTTAAAAAGCAAATTCATAGCTTGAATGGCTTTTCCCGCTCCTTTGTAGTTGGATGCATTATCTGTGACAATAGCAATCACATGCTTTGGTCCATCTGCCTTTGCAATTGCGCACTCATACACCCCTGCTAGGTAGATGGTCGTCTTCTCTTTCAACGAGGTGTCAATTGATTCCATGAACATGGCCCCTCTAGGGTTAATGAGCATCATATTGATTAAAGGTTTCTTCTGACAGTTAGTCCATCCATCCAATGCTATGGTACATCCATATGTTGGAACAAAGTCTAGCATTGTGCGCTTGAGAATGGACTTAGTACTGTCTTTGACTTTATCCAGATATTCAGTGTGCATCTTGTTATAGTTAGGAAGCACAAATCCAGATGCAACTCAAGCAACCATTGTTTATCTAATGCTTGATGCAACGTCTGTCCATTGGAGGACGCTCTACCGGATTTGCTTGTGCTAGGAACTGCTTTTGATGTAGAAGCATGTCCTCATGAAGAGGGTTCAACTAAGAACTCTGATCGTTTACTTGAGTGAACACCTATTTTGTTTCCTCATTTCATACAGATACTTCAATATCCGTAGGAACATCTTTAGAAACATCACCTCTATGTTTAGCTGCAAGAATCGACTTTATTTTGCGAAAATACTTTGGAAAATTTTCACGAATGTCTCTTGGTGGTGCCCCGCACTTTTCAACATTGCTAGGGACTTTAAATAAATGCTCTTTGATTCTAGTTGCATTACCACTGAATTGTTGGCCACAAGATTTTATATTTAAGTCGAGATGTATTTCTCCTAGCAACCAACTCATGCACGTAGCTCCACTCTTGTCCTTTCACCATATTGCACAAAAGTAATCTGCTGGTGAAAACAATTCAGCTATAAATCTCATAATCAAAATCAATTTAAACATTAAATTATTTTAACAAACAATGATTGAACAAAAATGAAATAATGATTAATGATGAAAAAATACGCTTTGATCGCATATAAATTGCATCGATTTATCTAAAGTGCAAGCTTGTAGCTTTAACACATCACGATAATTGATAATTACAATTAAATCAAGTTTTAAAATTGATTATCATTATGAAATGTTATAGCTACAAGAGCATAAGTGACATTAGTAAATGTCAAAATGATAATCATGTACAACACTTGATAATTATCGTGTCTATGTAAAGTGCAAACAGAAAGTTCTCACACTTTACCATAGATCTTTAAGCGATTATCTATCTACAATGCAAGCATGTGTATACTCTCACACAATACGATAGATTTTGCAATCCAAATAAAGAAATGTGAATATCAATATTTTTGGATCTGTTATTCCCAAATTTTTACTCTAGTGAGAGCATAGTAGTGTGAATAGCTCTACACAAAACGTAAAAATATAATTCACTTTCCAGTAAGAGAAAATCTCTACGCATCAAAATCAAACACTAAATTACATAAAATTAATTTTTATTGTATTATTTTTTTAACACTAATTACCTCATGTGAGAGTACACTCTACACACAACGATAATATCCTAAAAAAATTTATTAGTCACTTTCAAGTGTCAATTAATTGAGCACATGACAAGTGATTCCTATAACAGATTTTTATCAAGTGAGAGATTAAACTCTTCACAAAATACAAATTTTAAACTATTTACTTATTTATTAAAAACAAAAATAAAAATAAAAAACATCTAAACTCAAATTTGTTTCAATTTATTTTTTTGACTATTTGCAATTTACTTTACAAAAACATTATTTTGCTTGTTTATTAACAATACTCACAAGGAGTGTATTATCTTTGTGAATGGGAACGTGAAAATGTCCATCACGTGCTCTCTTTATATACTATTATATTCAATCGTTTTAATATTCGATCGAAAATCATCTCGATCAAAAACCTTTTTGATCGAAAATTCAAGAAGTTATACGTTTGGCCGTATTTGTTGATGTGGCATCGTATAATACGATCGTATAATGAAAGGAAACAAATAATACGCTTGTTATTTGCGTATTATCCGTCTCCCGAATATTGAATAATGCAACTTAGGAGGTAATTGCTAGGCCAGTGGAGCAAGGTGGTATGAGGATCCTTGACCCAGTCAGTCATGCTGAGGCCCAATGTGGAAAGATATGGACCTTTTGGTGACTCAATTTCAACTCAATGGCAATGAGAAACTATTGGCTAGTAGAGTTGTGGAAGGGTTGGTTCACCTTGTGATGCCCAAATGTGAATCCAACTTTGAGTGGAAAACCTGGAAATGGCCTAAGAGTCGACACTTTCATAAACAAAAATAATGCCATATACCGCGTTATAATGTTCAAACCTAATTGGTTCACCCCTCTCAACAAGTTGTGGGGAAAATAGTGGCCGAAAGCTAGTTGGGTAGCAGCTACTAAGAACATTTGGAACCCACAACGGCCTTTGGCAAAATGAAAATTTTTCTATGAAAAATGCTTTGGGGGGCCTTGCTGACAGGCACAAAATCCAAGTGCAAGATATCGGGTCCGATAGATATTTGAGATGAAAAATGGCAAGTGAGGATATCTCCCACCTATTCAAGGAGTACCCAACGATTAGAGGCCTGGCAGCCTAGCTTTGCAAATGGGTCCAAAGGACCTGGAAAATAGGGTTTTTTCAAGAATGATCTATTCCTTTGAGGGAGAGCAATGAAAAGCCAAGTAGTGTTGATATGTGCTCAAACGATTAGGTTGTGTTTTTTTTTAGCATGTATGGAAGGCTAGGAATTGTCAAATTTTTTAGAATGGCACCGCATCAGCTAGCTTCAAGGAGATTATCCACAAAACCAAGATTAGATTATTGCAATGGGGAAGAAAAAGAAGAACTCAAATGAGTGGAGCCAGGATATTTTGGATGTTATGACATGTTGCAGTGAGTAATATTGTATGATCTCTTATTGGCGATTTGTAGCTCTTGATTGTACTGAACGTTTCCTCAAGGCTCAGTGCAAGCTTGAGGTCTCTTTGTAAATTTTTGTTGCTTTATTCAATTCATACACTCACAATTGTGAGTTTGGTAAAAAATAACATGTTGAGCTTTGGATTGGGAGTTTTGTTCAAGAGAATCTGATCCAAGGACAAGAATTCTCCACTCATTATTGTGAGTATGGAAAAAAAAGATACCATCAATTTAGTTTTAATTTCAAAGAATGCAAGTTCAAGAGAGAAATTTTGAGTATTTGTCCATTTTTTGCAGTTTTTCATGTACAATACATCTACTCACAATTGTGAGTTTGGCAAAAAAGGAATTTTGAGTATTTTGTTTTAATGCTGGTCCACTACTCTTGAGCGCCCTGCTTAAACAGAGAGAAGAGAGCACACTAGCCAAGAATGCCTGGAGAAACTTGACTCTGTAATACCATGTTGAGATTTTGATTGGGAGATTTATTTGGAGAGAATGTGATCTAAGAACAAGAATGAGACTTCTTGAACTGGCTACATATTTTAGACACCCAACATACTTAGTGTTAAGAATGAAAAAGGCTTGAGAGGGGTGCCTCAAGCACCTTGAGGACAAAGTAGATATGCTAACCGAAAAGAAAAGGGCAAGGTTGGCTTTCAAAGTAGAGCACAAGAGGTGGCTACAAGTAAAGACAGACCTAGATGTACAACATTGCGAGGAGGTTAGGAAGGCAAGACTACTCTCCAAAAAGACCTACCTTGAGCCGAAGGCTGCCAATCAAGCGTGCTTCTTTAGGGACCAAAAAACTAAGAGGATTCGGGGCCTTGTCCACTCTCTCACCAATGGGGATGGAAATATAGTTCAAGACCAAGATGAAATGGCTAAGATGATGCTAGATGTCAAATCATTGGCCAGCATGAGGACTGTTCTAGTGGATGAATCTAGGGCTACTTTTCTCGAGTGTGTTAATAAGATGATCTCCCAATCGAAAGCCAACATGCTTGATAAGGCGTTCATTGAAGAGGATGCTCGCTTGCACAATCACTTGGGTTGGATGGTTTGGTTACTGAGTTTTTCAAAGAGTTTTGAGAGGATCTTAAGTCCTCGATCATGCATATGGCTAACCAAGCCCTGACCAAAGGATCTCTGGAATTAAGCATTAAAAGGGACCCCTTCAAACTTATCCCAAAGAAAATTTGCTATTCTCAAATGAAACACCAGAGACCTATTACTATGATGTCAATGGCTTATAAAATCATCGCCAAAACAATTGCCCAATAGATTTCCCCCTCTTGGACAAAATCATTACCCCACAGCGGCACTGATTTATTAAAGGTAGGTCGATCTTCCTATTGCTACACTATGAAGGCGGCTCCGTAGGTGGTGCCGAGTGTTGGCTCTTACAAATCTAAGATCCCTTGGGGATTTTGTAGCCATTATGGTGATTGCAGCTCTTGTACTGATGCTGGATAAGATGACTCCACTCAACAAACTTGCCTATTTAAACAAGGTGAGGGGTTGTGTTACTCCCTCACTTAGCTTTGCTTTTGTTGTTTTTTATATACTGCTAAAAGGAGAGTGACTGTTATTGTAAGGTCCCCAATCCGCCTATACCGAGATCGGGATGGGATCCTTGACAGGTCTCTAGGTCTTATAAAAATCAGAGTCTCTAAACAAGAAAAATCCAAGGAATAGACCTTTACCATTGACAATGGCTTGGGTCTATAGCCTTAGAAGCAGACCTAGTCCTGTCTTGCAGCGGAAACGGGACAACGTATTCAAACGGCCTACAAAAAAAATTCTTATTCCGGCCCTATAACTTCATCATTCAGATTATGGTTTCCTTAGCCAACGCTTTTTTCCCCCTAACATATGTGAGGGCACAGCCGTTGGTGGACTCCTCTTCCAAGTGAAGAAGTTTTCTAAATGTTTTTGTGCGCAGGGATGGATAGTTACCTAACTAATCAGGTCCACCCGTCCATGATTGACAACCTTAGTCAATCCCCACTTACCACCCCGCACTCACACAAGATTCATTTATCTTATTATCACATTTTTTTAACATTTAAAATAATGGTTTCTTTTCACGTTCCATCACAGTAATTCCTTGAAGACAGCATTGAAAGAATTCTTTTAGAAAACATACATCTTTAAACTTAAGACAGGGTACTGTCAATCAAGACATTGTCCATAATAACCATGACCAGTACTCTTCTTGTCTCAAGACCACCTAAGGGTGAAAAAACGACACCCATTCCTTATTCAAATCCGGAGTGGATAAACCCCCACCCAAGGTTCCGGGTGCCCATACACCAAACCAGTTGCCCATACAACTGGGCGGCTCCCCTAGGATAAAAAACGGTATCCTAACTTATGTAGAAACATCAAGACATGACACGGAGTAGAAACTCATCGTTCATGGGGGTAACCGACTTATCCGTGGCTAGAAAGCCAATCATTATCATCAATTTATACTAAGGAGTCGGAGGTGTCTTGAGACAAGCTGTCTTAAGGATGATCAATCATATCTTTCCTATTTCAACCAGTTTTAACCCAAACAATTCTTTCCTACATTATAAACAAATGCGCGTTGGAAGTTACCTTCCGTTTCAGCCAGTTTATCCTTCCTAACTTTACGTATGCAATGCTAACTTAAAAAATGAACTTTAAAAGATTTTAAGTGAACAAAATAGAAATCCACCTGGGACTGCTCGTCTATGTGCTGTTGGGCGGGAGCCCGTAGAATTTCCTTCGTCGGCCTATGGCTAGGCCCAGCCTCACGGTCATTAGTGACTTTATTTCTTTTGTTGCTAACATCCTCTTCCTCGGTAAGAGGATTTCCCATGGTTCTCTTTGGAGCCATGTCGGCAGCCTTACAAAAAGACTTAAGCAATTAGAAGTTCAATTGAATAATCTTCTTTTTCCTTTTTTACCCAAAATTAAGGGTTTTTGGAGTAAGTAGGTTATCGTTGATAGTCAATTTGATGAGATATTCCTCCTATAACTTATTTATGCTATAAGTAATTTTCCATAATTACCTTTTAATTTGGGCAGCCTTTTAACTAGGTTTATCCTTAGTATATATTCCATTTTAGCCTTAGTAAATTATAAATTTTTATCGGCTAATGGATTACTCACCCTAAATTGTAATTGAATACGTTCTATCTCTAGGAATTTTCATAAATTTGATTTATAACCTTTCCCTCCTATACTTATGGTCTAATTTAGGTAAGATTTTACTGATAGTAACTTGTTATACCATCCATTTATACCGAGGTAATTTTTCCACCCTTCAATAGTGATTTTGGACCTCAGGTATTTATTTGGTAATTAGATAAATTCATTTACTAATTTTCCTTGTCTATTTTATATGCAAAATTGGTTACTTTTATTGAAGATATATACCTAAACTATTTATCTGAGGTTGGGGTATTTATCATGGATTCCTCAAGGTGTTTTCTACCTTTGATATTTATATCAAAGGTTTTTGGATTAATTTACTATATTTTCCCTTTTATTTTCTCCTAAAAATAATGTAATCTTACTAGGATAATTAGGTAAACTAATTATCTGATTATAAAATAATTATCATGGGTTTCCCAAGGTCTAATTAACCTCTAATAAATAGCTCAATTCAATTTGAATCTATTTGCTAATTTCTCCTATTTAATTTGTCCTAAAAATAGAGTATTTCAGCTAAAGTAATTAGGTAGATTACTCATTTGAGCTTGTCCTAATTATCATGGGTTTCCTAACATCTAATTAACCTCTGATAAATAATGCAACTCCATGAATCTATTTGCTAATTTTCCCTATTTACTTTGTCCAAAAAACGGAGTATTTCTGCTAAAGTAATTAGCTAAATTACTCATTTGAGCTTGTCCTAATTATCACTGGTTCCCTAACATCTAATTAACCTCTGATAAATAATTGAATTCAATTTTAATCTATTTTCTAATTTCTCCTATTTAATTTGTCCTAAAAATAGAGTATTTTTGCTAAAGTAATTAACTAGATTACTTATTTGAGCTTGTCCTAATTATCGTGGGTTCCCTAACATCTAATTAACCTCTAATAAATAACTCAATTCAATTTGAATCTATTTGCTAATTTTCCCTATTTAAACCGGATACATTGGCAATAATTAGAGAAACCTGTTTGAAGAACATAAACACTTTGGACTTAGCCTTAAGTGGACATGCCTTGTCCAAAAAATAGAGTATTTTTACTAAATTAATTAGATAAATTAATTGAGCTTCTCCTAATTATCATGGGTTTTCTAATACATAATTAACCAGTGATAAATAACTCAAAGAATTTGAAATCAATTTACTAACTTCTCCTATTTAATTTGTCCTACAAATAGAGTATTTCTACTAAAGTAATTAGGTAAATTAATTATCTGAGCTTATCCTAATTATCATGGATTCCCTAATACCTAATTAATCACGAATAAATAACTCAAAGTATTTGAAATCAATTTACTAATTTTCCTTATTTAATTAGTTCTAAAAACAGAGTATTTCTCCTAAAGTAATTAGGTAAATTAATTATCTGAGCTTTTTCTAATTATCACAGGTTCTTTAATACCTAATTAACCACTAATAAATAACTCAAATCATTTGAAATCAATTTACTAATTTTCTAAATTTAATTTGTTTTAAAAACAGAGTACTTCTGCTAAAGTAATGAGGTAAATTAATTTTCTGAGCTTCTCCTAGTTATCATGGGTTCCTTAACACCTAATTAACCACTGATAAATAACTCAAAGCATTTAAAATCAATTTGATTATTTTACCCTTTAATTTTCTCTTGAAACAGTGTTATTCTGCCTAATTAATTAGGAAAATTACTCAGAAAATTATAGGATAATTATCTGAGTATAGAAAAATTACTCAAAAAATTATAGGATAATTTTCCTAGCTTAATGACTGTCTAATGCAGCTCTGATAATTATCTCAACTTAATCTAAGCTTAATTAATATGTTTCCCATTAATTCATGGTTAATTTGGCTTATTTCAGTCCTAATATGATAGGATAATTAACTAGCTTAACATTACCAAGCTTAATTATAACAATCATCAAAGAATAATTAATTGAGAGAGGATTTATGAGTATACATAGGCCTAATCTTTAATTTATTAACAAAATAGATTAATCTAGCCTTGCTAATTAAGAAGGATTAGACTAATTACCGTTTAGGTTAATTGATTAGAGATTAATCTCTAGTGATTTCTGCGTAGCGTTCTCTCTAGATGAGAGAGAGAGTGTCAAGGCTCCGAGTCTGTCAAATTATGAAGCAAGGGGTCCTATTTATAGTTTTTTGGCACTCACAAGCTCTCACAGGCTGTAAAAGGCAGTTGTTTGCAGTTCAAGCAGTCCCCAACAAATCAAAAAATGCCCCTTGCTGGTAAATGAGTCCCTGGCAGGTCAGTGATGACCTTCCCATTACCTGCCAGCTTTTAAAATGTCAATTCTGTTATAATTTGACGTATTTTTGCTTAATTGGTAAATATCTTGTAAATATCTGGGAGACCCTTAATAAAGTCTATGCTTAAATGATTACTGTAACCCTTCAATTTTTCTTAATAATTTATTTTACATTGAATCTTTCGGAAGGTCTAGCGGGGTCAGTTTTTGTCCGAATTTAAATATGAAAATTTCTAGCCCGGGGTTTGTTGTGCTTAAGATTCCAAAAATACCAATATTTGCCATGGTCGGACAATTCTACATTGCTTTTTCAATAATCATATTAGTTTGATTAAGCTTTATACAACCTTTAAGTTTCAGAAACTGGAAACCTTACAGTTATTGTGGGAAAACTTGCGGTATTATTCCTTGCACCATGGAGATTACTGAGCAAGCAATTGCCACACATGTTTTTCTCTATGCATATGAAGTCAAAGATTCATTTTGATACTGTGGTTGACTGCATAAAGTTAAAATTACTTGGTGTTTTAGGAAAGTTTCCTCTGCTGAAAACGGTTGTTCTTGACCTCTACTTTGATTCATTTCTGATACTCTAAAAAGAGTTTTTTCTTGAGTTGCATGTGTACAATATACTGTTGGTTTTTTTCAAACCTAGGAAATGCCTCCCACCTATGTTTTTTCACTTGCTTAAAGGTTGAAGTAATTCATCGCCTCACTGGCCATGTCTTTTTACTTTAACACATGTTGACGTTTTTTTTTACAGTGACTCAACCAGGATATAAATTAAGTATATTTATATATTTGTGTTGCATTGGCTTAGCCAATGGGTATGTCGTTTGAGGTTTGTGAACCCGGACTGGCTGATGACAAAGATTTTTGTCGCTTTGAGGGAGTGATTCTAAGCTTCTTGTGTTGTATATACTAACGCTATGTTGTTGTGCACAAGGTTATAAAAACTCTTTTTTTTCTTTTTTTGGAAACATGTGGGATTGATTGAGCAATGTTGGCTTCTTCCATTTGTTCCCTCTCTATTGTTGGTACAAATTCTCATTTTTTTTGCACTAAGTTTATGCTGATATGGGGTTGATCTAGGTTCTCGACTAGTCCTCGGATATACTTATTGGGATTAGCTTCTCCTTCATTTAGGTAAAGGCTTAAAATACACATCCTCATTCCCATGGAGATTACAATTGGGATGGTTGGCTAGTTTTAGCAGGTGACAAAAGAAAGGTTGGCTATGTTTTAGTACAACTTAAACTTTACCAACTTAATGTCAAAACTTACATAGACATTAATTGCTTTTACAACGTTTTTTCATAAAAAAACAAACAAAAGGGTTCTTTGAATTGGGAAAAACACTTGGATCAGAAGGGGTGATGGCCTTCAGATCAGAACTTAATCTATCTAATATGTATAAATTTTCCTTTTAAAAAATGGGGTTACTACTTACTTTTATAAACCTATTAAACTCCACTTGGATTGGAAGGAGTGATGACCTTCTAATCACAAGCATAAAGAAGAAAATAAGTTTAAAAAATAATACACTTTGAAGAGGAGGATAATGGCATCCTAAACTAACTCATTACCTTTCTATGCGTGACAAGGGATACTTGCAGTATACTACTATTCATGGATGGTAGGTCTAAGTTAAAAAGGTTGTAAGCAGAACATGGATAACAACTAATAGGTTTGCTGATACCTGTAATACATATTCAAAGCGAAAAAATCTGTTGTATTTTTTATATAAATGCATGTGAGGACTCTATGTTTACTTAGGCTCTTTTTGGCTTAGATGTTGTCCATCATTGATGTACCTGATCACTTTCACAACAAACATTCCTTATTGATGTACCTGATCACTTTCACAACAAACATTCCTTATTTCCCACTATAAAAACACACCAGAATGGTACCTCATTATCATTATATTATGCAAAAATGAATCTAAGATTGAGTCATTTTTTTTCCCGTGTCTGAAGTCAACTGTCTTTTGAAATCTTATGTTCTTCTATGTATAAGTACAAGTTCAAAAACAACAACACGCACCCACACACATGCTATTGTAGCCAAAGTATGTCGATGTTCACAATGGATACAAGCAAGGCTATGTGGGTGTACAGGTGTAGGCCAAGGTGCTGAGGCAGATATAAAGTGCCACTATAGGCAAAAGGGATATGGAGATGTATGCCTTGTTTGGTTTTCTAGGACAATGGGGTGCTGTAAAGGGATAAATAGGGTGATTGCTTCAAGTGTCCAAAGTGCTAGGATTGTGTGCCAAGATGTGGTACTCAGAATTCTTTTTATGCTACTTCAAATGGCTTGCCAAGCAAAGCCATGGAGGGCAAAATATGGTAGTTCGAAGACAAATTGCTTTGCAATTCCACAATGGATTGGGTGAGTGCGAATAGATGGTCAGAGTTGATGTGAGGTGATAGTGTTGAAGCTCTTGGCTTGTGGAGCCTCTTGATCTTCTCAGATTGGAAATTGGACTCACGGTGTGCAAGTTATGAGCTACTGAGGTTCGGATGGGGGCCAATTTTTAGGTGGTTTAGTTGCTTCAACAAGCGTGCCATCAAGAGTTTTAAAGGGCTTGCCAAGGTTCACAAAGGAAGTATGTGATGTGTGAAGTTAGCAGGATTTGATGGCTCCTTATTTCAAGTCCGGAGCATGGAGTTATGGGTTGCAAAAGATGACAATTGGCAATGGCCGCGAGGATTTTGGAGTTTTTTTAAATTTGGCACCCTTTGTTTGAGGTCATCTAGAAGGGAAAAATGCAAAGCATATGTGTAGGATCAAAGCCTATGATCCAAATTTGAGTGCTTTTTTACATGTTGTAAGCAAGTCAAGGGAGGCCCTTGAAACAGTGCCAAAAAAGTGGTGATTTGGTGGGTTTTTTTGTGAAAAGTGGGGGGTTCTTTGGGAGTTCAAAGGTTGTAGGTCAATTTGTATTGCCACATGGCATCGATCTAGTCCCACATGCATTCAGAGGGTATGCAAAATGGAGGCTATATATTGTAAAATGTTCACATAATATGGTCAGTTTTAGGAGGAAAGGGCTATGGCAATGGCAATGGCACGCAAGCCCCTCCCCCCCTTTGGCACTGCACAGTGGGAATCCAACCCTGCGCGGTGGCGTTATGGCATTGTCGCAATGATGCTGCCTATCCTCTACGGCCCAGGATATGCACGCAACATTTGAAAGGTGTGCTTTCATGGTAGTTTTGCTGCTTACGAGTGCTTTCCCACGGCACGTTAGGGACCCCTTACTAGACTTTTCAGAGGATAGAGGGAGAGCACTAGCGACCTCCCTAGTGCCCCCCCCCCCCCCCCCCCTTGAGATGATTGAACGAGAGAGAGAGAGAGAGAGAGAGAGAGAGAGAGAGAGAGAGAGAGAGAGAGAGAGAGAGAGAGAGAGAGAGAGAGAGATAGATAGATTTTATTATCGTCCTCGGAGGTCAAATATGACCTATGGGACCAAAGTTACATGTGATGTAGTATGTGTACGGCTGATGAGTGACTCTCGATGCTCCAAAATTGTAGTGATGAGAGTCGCAATGGACAGCCCACACTTTGGCTGGGAGAGGAAAGTGTGTAGGTCTAAGTTATGGCTGAAAATGTGAGAGAAGCAAGTTCGGATGTGATCAAAAGCTGAGCACTCTAGTAGTGTGTGGTACTCAGACTCTCGAACTTGCAGTGAGCATAATGTGCACAATCGATTTGACTCTTCTCCATTGCCCCAACGCCCTATCTCGCATCGAAGGAAATGGGAGCTAAGCCGAATTGCTACGATAGTGCATATCGCAGACAAGGGAATAGGCTCAAGCATGTAAGTGTGAGTACGGTTTCCTCTCTCAGCGAAGAACATGGTTTTGTAGTTGGGGGCAATATAGGTGGTCTAATGTATGAAGCGTGACCCACCGGATTTCTCCCAAGCCGTAATACATTGGCGTTGTAGAAAAGCTTCATTCACTTGAGAGTCAATTGAAGCATCATGTAGCAAGTGTAATGCATCCCATCTCCCAAACCACTTCTTTATGTCTTGCATCCATCCCGTGCTCAAGATCTTGCTTTTATGCGTCTTTTGAACTTTTTTGCTTGCTTCCCATGCAATTGTAGGAAGTCGATGTGAGGGGTTTTGACGCATCTTTATCATGTACTCCACAACCCTTTCCATGCCCATAACCTCAATTGGAAGAGATCCCGACTCAAGAAGTAGGAGCATATATGGTGTTTGTGTCTTAACTTGGAGAAAGTTTGTAAGAAAACGCTTTTGGACATTCTCAAACTCTTTCCAAGTAGACTTTGAGATGCTCCCACCCCACACTTCAACTCCATAAAGAAGAACCGGTGTCACCAATGCATCAAAAAGATACTTCTTGAGAACCCAACACTTGATGTTTCCCGCATTACACATGTTCTCAAATGCATAATATGCTCTCTTTCCCGCTTCCAAACGACGCATAGCACATTCATGCCACTTGTGATTGGATGGAACCTCAAGGCCAAGGTACTTAAAGCTCTCAACAACTTCAAGTGTCTCGTTGTTGTACACAATGCATGGCTTCTCCTTATGGTTGGTTTTCACAAGCATAACCTTTGTTTTGGATTCATTTACAATCAGCCCACTATGCAAGCAAAAGTTCTCAAGGACAACCATAAGCTTTTGTGCATCTTCTAAAGTGTGTGCTAGAAGCACTACATCATCCGCATACAACAAAAGCATGATTACCGCATTGCAAATAGTGACCTCTTCAATGCCTTCTTCTTGCATAAAGTCAAGTACCATTTGTTCCAATTGATCGATGCATAGACCAAAGAGAGTTGGTGACAATGGACATCCTTGTTTAACCCCAATAGTGCTTACAAAAATTTCTGAAATTTCTCTTCCCATGCGCAATTGACAAATCACCTTCTCATAGATTCGAGAAACCGCAAGCATAAACTCACTTGGCACTTGGAGTTCTTCCATCCTTCTCCACAAATTGTTACGTGGAATCATATCAAAGGATTTCTTAAAGTCCACAAAACAACAATACAATCGCTTGCCTTTCAACCGACTTTCCTCCATGAGAACACGAAGAGTGACAAGATGATCAATGGTGCTATGGCATCGACCAAAACCCGCTTGTCCCTTTGCACGCTTGTCATTCTCTTCAGCCCAATCACTCAATTTCATCTCCATTATGCACCCAAACAACTTTGCCATAAGAGACCCAATCATTATAGTCCGGTAGTTGCTTACATTCTTTACATCCCCTCCTTTATGCAAAGGCTTAACCCAATTAGTACTCCAATCATAAGGCATACCATGTTGAAGTGCAAGGTTGAACATATCACACATCCACTCATGGGTAAAATCTCCCGTCCATTTGATCATCTCCGGCTTGATACCTTGAAGATCTCCCGCTTTGCGAGTGGCCAACTTTTCAAGCCCACCGCATACATCCTCAATAGTAAAAAAAGACGGCATACATGGGAGTGAACCATAAAATGGCATTTTTTCAGTATTTTCTTGCTCATATAATTTCCTACAATGTGTGTACATATCCACTAGACTCAAGTTACCAAAATTCTCAACCCGCTTGCCTCTCAAGTTTCTCCAAAATCTTCCACATGCATGTGCCTTTTCTTGGATTTGAAATTCTTGTTGCTTTACTTCCCATCTTCTTCTCTTCTTTTGAATCAATGCCTTGTATGTATGCAAATGACTTTGATAGTTGTCTTTGTCCATAGTTGCATCAAGCTTTATCAAGGACTTTCGAGCATCTTGACATTCTTTATCAAACCACCTTTTGCGTGATCTATCTTTGTTGATACCATGGAGATGCTTTATGGCAAAGCATTCTTCCGCACAAGAACAAATAGCTTTCTTGAAAGCTTCCCATTTAGTTTCCAATGGTGCATCACATTGAAGCTTTGTCATCCATAATTTTTGCTCAACCATTTCAATGTACATTGGTGCCCGTTTGAAATCCATACATAGTGATAACTTCTCTTTCCTTTGGCTGAGATTATCATGCTTAGTTGCTTCTCCACATGAAAGGTCAATACATAAGGTGCGATGGTCGGATTCCGGGGTCCATTGACCAAACATAAAACTCTTTATGCGATACATGATGGCTTCAGAGAGTAGCATATAGTCAATCACACTATCCCCATTATGTCTTCTACATGTAAATCCATTGGTTCCACTCCACAAAGATACACCATTGGCAATGAGCATACCCGTGCTATTACACATGTGTAAAAGTAACTTTCCATAGTGATCCGGCTCTTTCTCATCCATTGAAGTACGATCATACAAGTGAACTTCCTCCAACTCCCTTGAAATGTATGGCATATCAAATTGTTGAGTATCATGTTGCAATGTTTTTGTGCGAGCATTCATATCCCCAAATACAATAACATCACCTTCACCTTTGAAATAAGCAATGTCCTCTTCCAAATCAGAAAATGGTTGATCTTTATCCATGCAAGCATAAAAGGGAGAATCATGATGAGGAATGTAGCAACCGGCTACAAAAATGGGTGCTCTTTTTGGTGTCATAATTTTCAGCCATACATAACGTTTGTACTTGTCATCTTTCACAATTGATACAAAATCTTCCAATCCTTTCTTAACCATACATGCTAACCCTCCTTGTCCTCTTCGTTGCTTGAGATTCTTTGACCACATCAATGAATGTACATTGTAATCCTCCAAGCCGTTAATTCTTTGTGTATCATGCTCCCAAGTTTCAACAAGAAGTACAACATCGGCTTTGCTTGTTAGTTCATCAATGCCAACCCCCGCATTCCATGGGTATCCATTACAATTCCAAAAGCATATTTTCAATTGTAACTCGGTCTCATAGGTCACGCATCCCTATTTGCTTGAAAGACTTGCCTCCTCCTTGGGCACATTTTCTTCATGAGAGATTTCCTTGTTTTTATTATTCTTTTCCTCATATGCCTTGCGACACATATTTTGTTGCTTAATAGTGCGATCTTCACATACAAAACATTTTGTATTCCTCAAATAGATCCAACTATTATCAAGGATAATCTTTCGCTTGGTCTCATCCGGCATGGTGCATACAATTGGCCGTTATCCCGAGCGAGGAGCTCCTTGCTTCCCCACTCTATGTGCTCCATAGACCATAACTCCGGACATGCCAAAGTGGGTTTTGAAGAAATCTTCAATAACAATGGCAAGAGAAGGAGGTGTCTCTAACTTCTCTTCGGGAATTTCATGAATAACAATGTTCTTGGAACGTCGCTCCCGTTCCTTCAACTCCTCCACATCTACATTCTCAACATTCTTTGTTTGAACCATAGCTTGCATGAGTGAGGAATTAGAAACCACATTGCTACCACATACATCAGCCCAAGACTTGTTTGTGCATACATTTTTCATGTCGCATACATCCCGGCTCATAGTGTCAAATTTCTCCTCTTTCAATACATGGTCATGCTCCACTTTGCTCATCCGCTCCTTCAAAGCATTCAAGTCCACAAGAGAGCGTTTACATTCCTTGACTTCCTCTTCAAGTTGCATCAAACGTGTTGTTTGCATCTCAAGTGTCCTCTTGAGATTCTCATTCTCAACCACAAGTACCCTTAGTGTGCCATTCTCCATTGCAAGTGCTCGTAAGTCTTCGCCTTGTTTGTTTACTGTCTCTTGCAATGATACCAAGTACGCCATGATCATGGTTTCCGATGTCGTTGGTTGTGTGGTTGTGTTGCTATCTCTACACTTAGGAGATTTTGGATCATTTTCCACAATGGTTGTGGACCTTGTTGAAGAAGAAGAACCCTTGCGAGTGCCGGAAGACATTGTATGTAAAATAGGAGATGAGAATCAATTTTGTTGAACCTGTTCACTTCGGAAATGCTGCTACAGAAATGCCTTCCATAACTCTGAAAATTTATGTCTTTACATCAATGCGTAGAGGACTTTGTGCTCTTCGATTGAGGCTATAGATCACCCAAATCGGAGTTCGGATGAAGAAGTTATGATCAAAAGAGTGGACTGCTGTCTACTAGGTCAAAAAACGGTTGCACTGAGAGAGAGAGAGAGAGAGAGAGAGAGAGAGAGAGAGAGAGAGAGAGAGAGAGAGAGAGTAAAGTGAAAGCAAAAGCATCGTCCTCCAAGAGTCAAAGATACTAAATGAGGTGCCATGTGTTGGCAGTTAAAAATTGAAATCCCCCCTATAAGGGGGCATTTTGTAAATGATCAAGGGGTTTTGTTGACCCGAGAGGGAAATGCCTTGGGAAAAAAGCCATGGAGGATTGTCTGCAGGGTGCCAATGAAGGGCTGCCCTTTTTGTTTTGTAAGCCGAGATCAGCTATGTGGATGTACATGGAGGTGTGATGGTGAAATTGAGTTAACCCAATTTGAGTGCGTCATTCTACTCTGGAAATTCCCTTTCCCCCCTTCTCTTTTTGCTCTTATGCAATGAGTTATTGGGTGTGTGTTGGTGAGTGTGTGTTGAGTTGTGGCTTCTGGAAGTGTGCATGCGTCAATTTTTGTATGAGTACGTGTTTGCTATGCGATTGAGTGTCGTTTGAATCTATTTTTTGAGAGAATAGGGGTAATATGAATGCCATGAGCTATAGGGAGGCATTGTGTGCTTGGTGCATTCCCCATTCCCCCTCTCCATCTTTTGTTTCCTTCACGGAGGAGCACGCTGATTGCTCCCCAATGATCTATTTGTGATCAAAGATGTGGCAGAGTTCGGCTCTGATTTTCAATGGAGATGGAGATGCGGATGAGTGCCTGGCAGTTTTCGAGTTGTTCATGTTGAAATTGTAGATGCAAAGTGACAAAGAAAAGCTACGAATGGTGTCATTTGTGCTGTGTAGTAAAGTGACGGCCTGGTTTGATGGCTTGGAAGATGCCCATAAGTAGGATTGGGTTTTTGAGAGCAATTTCTACGTAGATTTCAAAAGGTGGTGTCGATCGGTGAAGCAGATGCAAAGATCAAAAGCTTGCACCAAGAAGTAAGTGGATATTTCAATGTTTTTGTTGATAAGTTCGAAGCCTGTTGGAGAAATTTGGTTGCATGCATCCTTGTGTTTGAGAGAAGGTTGATTATGAAGAGCCAAAGAGCTATGCCAAAGTTGTGAGAGTTTCTAGGGTAAAGAGCAAGAACGCGAAGAAAAAGCTAGATTTAGGCTTGCTAAAGCCTACAGATTTGGTGCCTATGGCAGAAACATGTTCTATGAGCCAATCAAGGATGGTACCCTTTGTGCAAAGTGCAACGCCTGTTGAGGTAAGGCAAAGTGCAACGCCTGTTGTGGTAAGGCGTATGGTCAACTATATTCCTTTGGAGTTGCTTGTTTGGGGTGTGCCTAGGAGGATCTCATCAGCAAGGATGAGCCTTGTGTCAGAGAGAACTTGCGTGCAGCGGAGTTAGCAGATACCAAGTGCCAAGTGCAGTTTGAAGAGGTAGAGCATGTTCTTGTGGAGTCTATGCATGAAAAGGTAGCAGATTGTGGCCAATTCTCAGCCAATTTGCACGTGCTAAAGACTTGGAGCTAGATAAAGAAAGTGTGCAAAGCCACGATGATGGTCAAGATTTTATGGAGTAGTAAGTGCATACAGATGCCGATACGGAGTCGTCTTATGGTGGGGATGATGGTGACAAAAGCTTGAGCTATTGGGATACATGCAAAGAGGATAGTAAGGAGGACAAGTCCACATCAGGGGCATGAGCCGGTAAAGGTAAAGCTTCCTTACTATGTGCATGAGGATATATTGGTTGCCAATGTGGATGAAGAGCAAGTCTCTGTGTTGTATAGGAAGTACTCGGTCCGGTTGTCTTTCTCTTCTTTTGTTTCCTCTTCTTTTTGTTCCCATTGAACAAATCCTGTCGGTCATGTACTACCACAAGCCTATCGGTGGGGTAGATGAGCGTGCGAGCATGCATATCAAACCCTTGCTTGACATGTCCCATGAGCCTCTAGATAGACTCAGATTTCTTTGTTAAACAATAGTTCCATATCTTTGATAGATACCACAATAAAATCGCTCAACTTGTTGCTTGAAGGTGATCTTCTTAAAAGAAGAGGGAAGTAGAAAAGTATCCCAAAATCTCTGACAATAAGTATCAAGTGTATCTTCCTTAGTCATCCTCAGATGATTCCAAGCTGTGATAACATCATGTTCATATTCATGCGTGAGCCATGAAGAAGTAAAAACTCTCTTGAACTTCAACCACTTGGTTGGTACTTCCTTGCATAATAGTAGGGTAGACCACCATGTCTGGGCATTCCGTTTTAGATAAGATGTTGCCTTTATGACTTTGGAGTGATTTGAGTGGCGTCCTTCAGAAAAGATGATGTCAAACTCCTGAATAAAGGCTAGGGCTCTCTGAGTATCCTTGAAGCGTGAAAACTTATCAAACTTGAGAGTTTACCCACCTTCCTTAAAATCTTTCACGTTCTTGCCCTTGTCTTCCAGATGGTCATATTGATTTGCACAATATAGATATTTTCTCTTTGTCTTGTACATCGACTCATCGAAATCTGACCTCTCTGAGTGTCACAAACAGATAACGTGGCTAAAAATTGCGTAAAACGCACTAACAGTACGGACCCCCGCAAAACGCGCTGAAAGTACGGACACCCGGGAAAAAAACCCAGAAAAAGCCGCAAATCCCAAAATTGGCCCTGGTTGCTTTTTGGGCCCGATTTTTACGCATGCTTTTGGTTTAGAAGCTTTTGGGCTTTGCTTTAATGCACCCATGTATGAATAAATAGGCCAATAGCCCTCTCACTTCTCAAAGCATCTCAATGCAGAGTCTGAGTGAGAGCGCATTGAGCCTTGTACTCTTGCCATATTTAATTGAAAGAAATACCGAAGGGGCACCAGTCTTTGGGGCCAATTTCTCTGGGCACAGAACTACGCCAGGCCGTGTCGTCTTGTTTATTTCATTTGAAGTATAAAGTTTTAAGGCTCTCACGTGTGTCGTGGGAGCCCAGGGAGGTCACCTGATAAAAATGTAACCTATCACGTGAGTTCAACAGAAGGGTATTCAAAGTTATTGAAACTTACAGAAATATATATATAGAAGGGCATTATTTTTTCAAATTTGAAAAAACCTTACATATTTTAAAAGAAAAGGGTACATCATATTCTCAACAAAATTCACAGATAAGGGGTTTTACAAACATGTCTTGAACGCACGTGATATGGTAGTTTTATACATAGTGAACCCCCCGGGCATGGGAGATAGCAGATTTGGGGTGTCCAAGTCTATTACAGTGGTATCAGAGCGAGTCGATTTTCCTTCTATTGGGAAATTCAATCCTTTTCCCGCGACACTCATGGATTTTAACATTGAATCCTGTAAGAGCCCGAAGAAGAATACCCGCGACAACTCAAAAGCAGGCGGAAGAACTAAAACTAAAAGGAAAAATACCCATGATGATTCAAAAGCGGCCAATAGATCTGAGAAAGAGAACAAGAAAACTGGAAAAGAATATGGGCCTCCTCGGCCTATTGAGTATGTACTTATGGAAATGCAACGTCCACAATAGGTTGACAAGTGTGCTAAGCAGATGCTCTAGTTCGCAATAGGTTGACAAGTGTGCTAAGTAGATGCTCTAGTTCACAAAGGATCCGCAGTATGCCAAATTTTTGACTTGTCACCCGATTGACGAGGTGCATACACATTGGCAGGATGCCATTGGCTCACCGATCAGATCGTCTCTCAAGAAACCTCCGATCCCAAGGATGTTCATTGAAGAGGAACTTAATGATGTCGTCAAGAAACGCATTGATGAACCCCTGGTAGCAAAGAAACCATCAAAGCAAATAAAGAAGCATAACAAAGGGACTGACTACCAATGTTACTTGGGTTGCCAGTCTTCTTTTGTTACAACACGCAAGCAAAAAAAGCATGTACGATTCGAATGACTGTCCGGTTCATCTGACAGTTGGGATAGCTCATCCTCTTCTGACTCGAGTGAGGAGAACAGAAAAAGCAAGAAGCGAACAAAGAAACAGTTTTTGGGAAAGCATAAGAAAAATGCCAAGAAGAGTAGATCCCGACCCATTTCTAACAGTTCCAATGAGGACTCATCCTCTTCTGACAGTTCGAACTCCAATGATTACATGTTCTATTCAAAGAAGAAACACCTTTACAGAGCCAACCAATACGATTCTTTGGAGGATCAGGGCAAAAAGACCAAGGAATTCAAGAAAGGGAGACAATTACTAAAGTTTGAATACTTTTCAGTATTCCAAGATGCTCCCAAAGCTTTGGCTTTTATTCAGCAATTTGATATTGTATTCTCAAGAGGGCGCTATTCATAAGACTCCAAGATGAGGAGGGCAACATCATTTCTAAAAGGCAATGCATGGACGTGGTGGTCCACTCTTCTCTTATGAAAGGAAGCCCCTCTCAAGTGGCTCAAATTTAAACGCCTTTTAATTACTTCTTGGCTCACCCAGGAGTACAAATGTGATGTGATGACCTCGTGTAATCATCTTCAGATGACCACGACAGACACTTTGGATGATTATGTTGAAAGGTTTTGGGATGCTTTTCTCCTAGCCTCTTCATTCAAGAAGGTCACTTTTAAGCAGCAAATTGAGCAGTTTTGTTGTGAACTTCCCAAAGAAATTTGAGATTATTGCCTTGAGCAAAAGTTTGAGTCCATACAATAGTTGATGGGGCATGCCAAGCGGGGATTCTCGATGCATTCAATCAATTTGACTCACCCCACAGAGAAAGTCTCAACCCAAAGGATCGGATAGAATCAGAACCGTTTCAATTGAGGAAAAGAGAAGGTTCTAGAGACGTAGTGGTGCATGCCACCGAATGATAGACCAGCAGAAAGCAAATTATCTCAAAGAATGAAAGTGCTTTGAGTGCAAAGAACACGGACACATTTCTGCAAGGTGCCCCAAAAGGCACAGAGGGGACAACCACAAGATAGGCCAGAGAGTTCTAGCGCAGCTGAAGAACGTGGACAAAGAGAGAAGATCAAAACCGGACTAGTGTCGATTGTGTGGGGACCGACCAAGATTTGATGGACAAAAGCACAAAAATTTGTCGTGCATGGGGCAAGGTGCGAGATCAAGAAGCCATGATTTTCTTTGATGGAGGAGCCAAGGCCAACTTCATATCACCTGAATTGGCAGCTCGACTTGGAAATACGCTCGACAGGATGGGACCACAGGTGTAGGCAGTTCTAGCGGCACCCGAACGAGATGTAGCCATTACACCTGTCATTGGAAAACTTTGTTTGTAATGTCAGGGGTATTTAGGGCATGAGAACTTTTACATCATGCCTTTGGAAGGGTGTGAAGTCCTCCTAGGAATCCCTTGGTACCACAACAATAGTACCGTGGTAAACTATTGGGCTAAGAAAGTGACTTTCACAACTGATAAGGGAAGAAAGAATTGTGTTGGATGTAAAATCGAAGGGCAAGTCCGCCGTCCCTATTGTATCGACTTCAGCAATTTCAAAGTTAATGAAATCTAATCTCTTTGTTTACTCAAATAGTTGAACAAACCAAATGATAAACAAGGATTCAACCTGATAGAATTGGATCACAAATGACATGAATTTTTACACTCTCATGCTGATTGTTTCAAAGAAGGCCACCAGGCAAGTTACCTCCATCTCGGCCTAAGGACCACACGATTGATTTGATTCTAAGAAGTACACCACTTGATCGGCCACCCTATAGGGTTAGCTGCGCTCAGAATAAAGAAATAATGAACCAAGTGAAGGAACTCCTTGAAAAGGGTCTCATTCAATCGAGTGCATCACCTTACTGTTCCCCAGTGCTACTAGTACTCAAGAAAGATGGACCATGAAGGATGTGCATCGACTATAGAGCTCTCAATAAATTCACCATCAAGAACAGATTTCCATTTCCAAGGATCAATGATATTCTTGACAAACTCCAAGGATCCTCTTGTTTCAGGAGGATAGATGTTAAGTATGGAGCCTGATTTACCCTTGTAATTTTTTGTGGTAAAAGCGTACATTTGTAAGGCCCCCACTATGAGGAGAAGCCATCGTGCGTGAAGGAAAATCACTCGCCGGAAGCCAAAATTTTCACGGCAAAAAATCAGGGACAACTTTAGGGGCCTCAGGGGCGGAACCCCCCGAGACTTTTTTTCCCCTCATCGGAATATTCCTTTTTGCCAGAATATTATGGCCGGCCGGCGGCCGGAAAGTGGTCGAAAAACAACCGATTGGTTGGCCGGTGGCCGGTAGTCAATGGCCGGTGGCCAGTGGTCGGAAGTCAATGGTCGGTGGCCGAATTCAAAAGTGGACTTGTCTTCTCAAGGGCGGCCACACATGGGCGGATTGAAGGGTCCAATTTGGACTTATCTACACAAGGGTGGCTACACATGGCTGCCTCTCATGAGAGAGGGCAACCCTTTTGGCCTATAAAAGGAGGCCATTTCTACACACATTTCATAGTGTGAAGTTGATGCAACAAGGTGAGTGTGAGGTGGTGAGAGTGAAGCAAGGTGGGAGCTCCATTAAGGGTATAATCCCTTTGCAAACTACTTCTTGTTTTGAAGTACTAAAGCCATTGAGTGGCTGCTTTCCCGTGGACGTAGCCCACATTGGGTGAACCACATATATCGTGTGTACTCTCTCTCTCTCTCTACTCTATAATCTCTTGTGTGCGAAATGTATCTCTCTCCATTAAGTAATCTACTCAAATATCTATTTAGCTACGTCATATTTCCTAACAATAGACTTGAAGAGCGGTTATCATCATATCCGGTTTACTCCGGGGGATGTCTACAAGACAGCCTTTCGGACTAGTTTGGGATTATACGAATTTTTAGTGATGCCTTTCGGACTCACAAATGCTCCAGCAACATTTAATCAATTGATGGATAGGATTTTCCGAGAGTATCGGCCTTTTTTCGGCACTTTCTTTGACGACATTATAGTCTTCTCCAAGAATGCAGCAGAACATAGACAACATCTGCTACAGGTCGTTCAAGCATTGTGCAAGCATATATTGGTTATCAACGCCAAAAAGAGTGAGTTTTTCTTACCAGAGCTACACTTCTTGGGACACATTGTCTCATCTCAAGGAGTGCAAATGGACCCGGCCAAAATTGACATTATACGTGATTGGCCTAACCTGAAGAATGTCCATGAAGCTCGAAGCTTTTTGGGCTTGTGCTCTTACTACAGATGGTTCATTCGGAAAGTTGTTGAGATAGCCTCACCTTTGCACTTGCTGACTCAGAAGGAAGTCCCTTTTTCATGGGGATCGACAAAGGTGACTGCTTTCAAGACACTCAAAGAAAAGGTGACTATAGGACCAATTTTGGCTTTACTAAATTTACAAAAACCATTCGAAGTTTATTGTGATGCTTGTGGCCGTAGTCTAGGAGCAGTTTTGATGCAAGAAGGCCATGTAATTTCTTATGAAAGCTGAATGTTTCCATGGCCAGAAATGGTAGCACAGATTTATGAGAAAGAGCTATTAGCAGTCATCCATGCTCTTACTCAATGGCAACACTTTTTACTCAGATCAGACTTCACGATCTTTACATATCATTAGAGTTTATGCTACTTCTTGTCACAGAAGCATCTTTTGGAAAAGAAAATGCAATGGGCTAACATCTTGTCACAATTCCACTTCCAGATTGTCCATGTTCAGGGACACAAAAACTCAGTGCAGATGCATTATCTTGTAAGCCCTTAGTTCTGGCTATTTCCATGATTCACCACAGGATATGCAAGGATATGGTTGATCAGTATGCCACGGATCCTAATTTTTTAGATATTTTCACTCGAATATAGAATGGGTAGATAGTTTCAGGTTATTCCATACGGGATGGCTACTTGATGCGAAAAATGATGTTGTGTGTTTCACAGCCTTTGAGGGAAAAGGTTTTGACAGACTGCCATTGTCCACCCTTTACGGGTCACCACGGCATAGACACCAGCTTGAAAGGGGTAGAGTGTTACTTCTATTGGCTGAGACTCAAAAAGGTTGTAGATGACTTTGTTCGCAGTTGTTTAGTATGCCAAAAGGTCAAGTTTGACAGGCATAAGGCACAAGGACTATTACAACCTTTACCCATCCCCACCCACCCTTGGGAAAGCATCGCTATGGACTTCATCTTTGATCTCCCCAAGAATCAAAGTGGACATGATGGTATTTGGACCGTCATTGATAGATTTAGCAAGCCAGCTCACTTCGTTTTAGTGAAGAAAATAGTCAAGCCTGATCACTTAGCGAGACTGTTCATTTAGTATCTGAGTTATTTGAATAAATCAAATTACAAAAACTGTGCAACGGTTGTGTTCATCAAAGTCTCAAAATTTATAGATATTTTTGAGTGATTTGATAGGGTGAGATAGCTCACTATGGAAATTTTGAATAGCTAAAAAACGGATATCAATACTGTAGATGATGTTTGGGCACCCAAATTTGAATCGGCTTGTCTTTAAGCTGTGATTTTGATACCCAAATTTGCCTGACTCCTTGCATGAAACTTGTAGAATTTGCTAGTTGATAGGATGGAGAAGGTTGATTGCTTCGTGGTTTGCTCTGATGGTAACCTCCTTTTCATTCCTCTTTGCTTGGTGCAATTGGAACAATGAGTTGTTCGCCTTTAGGTGATAGCTTGAGCTGGTTGGTATCCTAATCTGGTACTACCTTGTACGTTCGCATCCATATGAGATGCCAAGAGTCATTGTTTCATTCATGCGTTCATCCGATAAGCATACAAACTGTTGAGGGCATGAACATCCATGTACTATCACATTTAAGTTGACTATTCCCAATGTTGGTGTTGGGTGCTTGTTGCATCCTTTAATAGTCGATATTCTTGTTGTCAAAGACTGACTCGTTGCTTTCTTGTATGTGGAATAATTGACTGCATTTACTCGAGCTCCTGTGTCGACCAATGCATTTGTCCTATGATTGTTCAGTAGTATTTTGATGCAAAGGTCCATTCCATCTAACCATTCATCATCCGTTGACATAGCATCTTTCTGTAATTCCCATAGTCGATCATCTAGTTCTAGAGTGTTGAGGGGAATAGGTATATTGTTGATTTTTGAGACCAACTTTCCTTTTGAGTACTTGAAGGCGAGCTTCCTTTTGGGCTTCATCAATAACCTGCTGTCGTTTTATCTTTCTTTGCTTTGTTGCATGCATCTTTTCTAGCAATTCATTGGTTAGCGGCAAATTGTACTTCTTTAAGCGGCATTCACTAATCCAATTAGCCATTGGTTCACCATCTAGGGTGGACAACTTAACTGCTCCACTTGGAGTTACATCTTCAATGATAAACGGTCCGTTTCCCTTTTTCTTAAACTTGGAAATGTGTTGCTTAAGGAAATAGACTAAGACTAAGTCCTCTTTTTTGAAGATTTTTGTAAGTAGATGGGAATCAAAAAATTGTTTTTGTTTCTACTTTTGTGCATAGATGTGAGCTACAGCAGTTAGCTTTTGCTCATCAAGCTTTTCTAAATCTTCAAGTCTCTCTGACAAGTCATGTCTAGTCCACTCAAGATCCTTAGCTACCCTTAGTGTCTGCAATAGAAATTCTATTGGCAGTATGGCATCAAGACCATAAACAAGGTTAAAGGGTGTAGCATTTAAAGCTTCTTGAATGAAACTCGATAAGCTCATAGAGCGGCATGGAGATTCATTTCCCAATCTGTCCGCCCTGAACTAACCACTTTAGTTAATACAAAGCTAAGAATTTTATTTATATGCTCAGATTGTCCATTTTCTTGTGGGTGATAGGGAGCTGATTTGTTATGGATGACCATAAATTCATTAAGTAGATACTCAATCCTATCAATGACAATTTCTATTGGCAGTCCATATCTTGTGAACATGTACTCATATAAGAATGCGACTGTGGTTCTAGCATCATTCTTTTGGGTTGGTTTAGCCTTTGCCCACTTAGTCAAATAGTCTGTAGCTACAATGATATATTGAGCTTGGGTTCTATAAGCAGGTGGTTATATTGGCCCAACAAAGTCTATACCCCATTTCACAAAAGCTCTTGACCCCATCATTGGTCTTAAGGGCATGCTATCTACATGGGTTGGCTTTTTAGCTCATTGACATACATCACACCTTCGAACATATTCTTTGGTATCTGCAAAATGTGTTGGCCACCATATGCCTGCCATCAAGATTGCTCTTGCAGTGGATTCACTAGAAAAGTGACCTCCAGCTAATCCAATATGTGCTTGTTCTATAATGGAAATATTTTTGTCTTCATTTGCACAAAGACGTAGACGTTGATCTTTTCCTCTCCAATACAATTGGTTTCCAATTTAGAGCATAGTCTCTGGCTTCAGTTTCAATTTCTTTTTGGCTGTATTTACTCATATCCTCAGGAAATGTTCGTCCTGATAAGTAAGTAACTAGATAGTTACTCCACTTAGGAACAAGTGATATTTGAAACAATGTCACATGAGGTATGGGTGCTTGTTTTTTACATTGAGGACAATTTTTCACAAATGAATGAACATCCCTCCTCATAGTTGGACAAAATACTCCAAGTCTCAAGATTTGTCGCATAGTTTGGTCTTTCACAAAGTGAAGTCTTACTACAGTAATATGTGCTTGACTTAGGTATTGGGTTTTCTCTTCAGGATTAATGCATAAAAGCAATATTCCATCTCCATTTCTTTTATATAGCCTTCTAGCTTATAATTAATACATAGCCAATTGCTATATTAATCGAGCTGTAATAGGAAGTGATATTTGCAAATCCACTTGAGCTATGGTCATCAATGATACCATATTTTTCAACCATCGAGGTATCATTTCCACGGAGAACAGATATGCATATGGTAGATCATTGTCTACTCCCTTAGGTGGTTCTCCTAAAATAATACTTGACAATTGATCTTCTCTTTAATGAGTAGTGTCCTTTTTCACAATTACAGTGAAATCAAATACCAAAAGAATAATGAACCATCTCACAATTCTTCCTTTGTTGCATGGCTTGTTGACCAAGTACAATAAGGCTTGGTGGTCCACAAAGAACACAAATTTGTTTGCTAATAGGTTATGTCTATACTTTTTGATGGCATAGATCATCCCTAATCCTTCTCTTTTTGTGGTTGTGTAGTTTTTCTTTGCCATATTCAACTATTGGCTAGCATAAGAAATAGGAAAATCAAATTTTATATCTCCCGGTTGAGCTAGGATACACCCACTGACAAAATTGGAAGCATCTACATGTATGTGGAATATATTGTTCCAATCTAGTGCTTTCAATATTGGTGCTGAAGTGAGAGCTTGCTTAAGCTTCATGAAGGTTTCTTCACACTCATCAGTCCATTCAAAGTGTGTACTCAAGTTGTACATAGGTTTTGCAATTATAGTGTACATGTAAATGAATCATCTATAATATCCACAATGTCCCATGAAAGCTTGAACCCCCTTGACTGTTGTCGGTCTAGGAAAATTAGCAATAACATGAATTTTATCCATATCAGTAGGTATGCCGTTTTTGAACACTATATGTCCAAGAATTTTTCCTTGTCTACCCATAAATCTGCACTTTTTAGGATTTAAGCAAATCCTAAAAAGTCCATTTTTTGAATACCTTTTTGAGGTGCTCAAAATGATCAGCTTGGATTGATAAATGTACACATAGATCATCCATATATACTTCCAAGAAATTTTGAAGATATTCTTTAAAAGCATGGCTCATCAATCTTTGAAAGGTGGCTAGACCGTTAGTTAACCCAAAAGGCATAACCCGATAGGCAAAAATACCCCATTCAGTTGCAAAGGCATTTTTATGCTGATCTTTGGGATCAACCAAAAATTGATTGTATCACAAACAACCATCTCAAAAGCTGTAAGCTTCTTTTCCTGCAACTCGTTCTAAAACATGCTCAGTGATTGGAATAGGAAAGTTGTCTCTAATTGTAGATGCATTCACTTTCTTGAGATTGACACACACTCTTAATTTTTCATTTTTCTTGGGTATTACCACAATTGGGGACACCCTATTTGTGTGTTCAATTTCATAAATGAATTTGGCTTTCTTTAGATTTTCTATCTCTTCTTTGATCTTTTTGGTAAATGTCTCATTATAAATATATGACCTTTGTCTCCTTGGTTTTGCATCATCTCTCATAGGTATGGTATGCTTACAGATTTCTGAATCAACACCCTTGAGATCCTTATAAGACCAAGCAAAGATATCTAGGTATTCTTTCAGTAAGCTTAACAAAATTTCTTCTTCTTCATTCGTCAAGTCATTTGCAATGTAGGCTGGTCTAGGCTCTTCTCCTGGTTCGACCAGATCTATTTTTTTTTGTGTTTTCAGGTCCTTCATAGGACTTGCCCTGTTTTCATAGTTCCCTGATAGGTTGTTCGATTATGATTTTTTGATCTTGGAGAGTGTATTTCTTGTAATGGGATGGAACACTCATTACATTCATTGCCTTCCTCCTTAGTGGTTTTCATTTCAGTTATATATATCTCCTTTAGAGCTTTCTTCAACTCTTGATACTTCTTTCTCCATTCAACTCGTGTCATGGTTGAATTCTTGTTCTGGTATTTAGGTTTTTCTTAAGTTTCCTTTCTCAGTTTTCTCAATGTTTTTGATATTTTTTTCTTTTTGCTTAAAGGATATCTACCAGTGATTTTGTCCTTGACACAATCATGTGCGTCTATTTGCATCAGAAACTGTGTTCTGCTAGATACTGATAGTAGGTCTAGCGTTCAAATTTTTGGTGTCTCTTTTTCTTCTATACCATTTTTGTCTTGTCGGTTTTTGTTTTGGAGCGTCAAAAAACTTTTCCTCCCCTCCTTTCATGAGTAGTTTAGCTCTCAGATGTTCTTTTCCTAACCCCAAATCATCTGAGGTAGCTGAATGTTCTTCTAACTCATCTGGTGCATCATAATAGAGGTCTGAAAGGACTTGTTGAGCCTTCATCAAGTCCTTAGATTCTTGAATTTTGTCTTCAATCTGAAGGGTTGAGATCATTTGTATGGGAATTATGTCATAGCCGTCCTCATTGCAAAATTGAGTAGGCATAGACGTATTTACACATAGATCCATTGTTGCTAAAATTTGAGTCCACTCAAATGGCTCAAACAAATGCTTTGGAAAGGGTTCAGGTACATAGGCTTCATCTGTGCAATCCCTTTCTTAGATACATTCTTCTCGTTTTAAGCTCCCGTTTTTTGAGGCTCCGCACATCTGAATAGGTGTGTCTTTGTTCAACTATGATGGAAGCTTAGTGTCAACTAAAGAGAATAATTTGAATTCTTGTATGGGTGTTTTCATGGATGAGTTGTACTTGTCGCATGAAAGGTCTTTCCAAGATGATTTCATAATTGTGTTTCTTTCCAAAGTCCACTATGGCAAAAGTGTGTTGATAATCAATCCCACAAGAATTAACTCTATCACTTTTTCAAGCAGTCTTAAGGGCCTTTCGATGTGTCCATCATCCAATTTCTATTTCATTTGAGTTTGTCTAATGGCTTGTTGCCCCCATGATTCCCATACTACTTTCGTGGCTATGGCTATGTCTGCCCCACTATCCAGTATTACCATGGTTTCTATATCATTATATCTTACTAGAAGGGTTGTATTTCCTTCTTTCCCTTCATAGTATTCTCCAACTTTGTTCATTTGAATAGATCAAATCTCTTTGTTATCCATTTTGTGTTTCAATTTTCCTAAAATTGTTTACGATTAGCTCTATTATCCCTACCTTCTCTAGAGTTTCTTGTAGATCATTTCATATATATGGTCTGAATTTTAATAGTTCTCCTAAATTAAGAGTGCATTGAATGGGTGTAGACATGATCTTGTCCACTTCTAGGGTTTGTTCCGCTCTTTTTATCTGAGTGGTTTTACACACTATGGATTCATCTTTGTTATCTTCCAAGTAAGAGGCTAGTGTTTTCAAAGTCAATGGTTTAGACATTCCTGAAGCTTCAGAGCCACAATCCCCATACAAGGATTGTACATCTATGTCCATATCCGGAGGTAGATTGTCTAACCAAACTTCCTCTATAGCATCTGACTTCAAAGCTAGGCTCCCATCATTCATCTCTCTAACTTTTTTCCATAAGTGTCCTGGCCAGTCTTCTTCTATGCACGGAATTCCATCTAAGGCATCTTCGCTGTCAAGAACTATGAGTTCAGAATCCTTTGTTTCAAGGTGGGGTTCTACCACCACTTTGGATTTTTCTTTACATGTTTCTTCCACAAGCTCCTTAGGTTTTGCTATACTTTTGAGCTTGTGTTTTTGTTTTTCTAGCATCTCTTGAGTAATTCTTACCAAATTTTGATAAGCTTCAAGCTTAGCTGCTTCCATATCTGGAGAAGGATAGTTTTTCCATTTGTTTTCCATGTTTTGGCTTGCTTTAAGTCCCACTTGGTAAGCTTCCAAGGCTGCATTAATTGGCTCAAAAATTTTATCTACAAAAATTGATCCTCCAGATTTCACTGTGGTTTCCTTGATTTCGCTCCCAGTTTCTTTCACTTTTTCTTGGAATAGTTTCTTTGCTTTCTTCTCGAGTTCAGCCTTTTGTTTATGTTTTCTCATCTCATACCTTTTGCTTTTGCTTCTCTTGGTCTTTTGAGAGAAAATTTTATTTATTCTCCGAATCATCAGAGGAGTTATGTTTCTTTTTCTTAGTTTGGGCTCTGGTGATTACCTTGATTGGAACAATTGGTTCACTCTTGGATGAGCTACTAGGTATCAATTGAACTACGTTCACTACTATTTTACCCTTGTTTAAAGGGTTTTTTGGACAATCTTCAGGGAAGTGTACTCCCTTTTTGCAACATTGTATGCAATAAGCTTCAATTGGCTTAAGGTTCTTGTTAGGCTCTGGGAATTCATTTTTTCAATGATCATCTGCACCACAATTATGATAGTTTCCAGCTCTTAGCTTAATCATGGGTCTTACCATAGGAGATCTAACACCTTGATTAGCTACATAATACATTGGTGCAAGTTCTGATGTAGTATAAGTCACAGGTTATTTCATTGGCGGTGGATGTGAATTATACCAATCTCCTTCCACCATTATTGTAGATGGACTAGGCTCAGCATAGGGTGTAACAGGCACTAGTGCTTGCTCACCTACGACTCCCTCTAAATGCATGTACTTTACAAGCACTGCATTATGTCAAGGATATGGAGGTTGTTGACCCAACAAGGGTTGAGGTCTTTCCATACCCATCGGTGGTCTTTGAGCTGGGGCCATATTAGGCTAATGTCTGTGCATGGGTTATCCTTGTGGCCTCATAGGCACATATTGAACATTCTCATCATACTTTGGTTGATAATAGCACTCATTGGTCTCATGGTTGATCCATTTATCCTCAACTGTACACCATTTTTGCGGCCTAATTGGTTGTCCCTATTGAGATATCCCTTGCCCTGGTCCCCTCATAGGTGCTTTTTGCATGTTATTCATCATGTCATTCATCCTTTTGAGCATGTCTTCTATGGATGTAAGAGGTGCTGTAGCAGCTACTATCACTTGTACTGGTTTGGTGGATTTGTTTTCTTACTTAGATTATCCTTAGGGACATCTTCTTTATTGAAAATATCACAATTGTCTCCTAAGTCAATAGCATCTGACACACACTCTTCTAGGGTCATATGTTTCTTGCTATACAATAGCATGGAGTTTTTTGTCTAGCAGTCCCTCTAGAAACAATAATACTAGTCTTTCTTCTGCAATTATCTCTAGTTTTGGGCATCTTGCAATGCATTGATTCATTCTAGTTGCACAATCCCTAATAGACTCACCTTGTTTCTATTTGAAGCTATAGATTTGACCTATTGTATTGTGTTTGTCTCCCATTTTGGAAAATGCAGCTACAAATCCTTGAGCTAATGTATTTAAGTCCATGATTCACCTTGGTGGAATGTTTTGGAACCATGTCAGTGCTTTTCCTTCTAATTCCATTCCAAATTCCTCAAATTGAGTATGGAAATCAAATACGCATTCTGCTCTTAGCACTTGTTTAATGCTTGCTAAGTGGTCATATGGATCCCTAGATCCATTGCATTTTTTGACCCATTTTTGAAAATCAGCTGGTCTGACACCTTTGTTTGGTTCAACTCCCGGTCTCCTGGAGTTGGTCCTATTCTGAGTCCTTCAAACCAATCCGTTGGAAATAGTGACTCGTGTAGCCCTGGAAGCTTTAGTGTTACCCTGTTTTCTTCGCGATGAGGTGGTTTCTGGTTTTCTAACATTACTCTCAAAAGATCTCTCGCGGAGTTCATCTCTTGAAATAGTTCTGGTCCTTGGCCCAATATCCAATCCCTTATGGAGTACCCTTTGTATTTGGTTTGTTCCACCTCCTCAAGAGTTGTCATAACAAAGTTATTGTTATAACAATCCCTAAATAGGTAGGTTGGTAGATTTGTTGAACCCTTGTTTTTTATTTTGAAGATATAGATGATCTTCATGGGTGTTAGTTGTCTTGATTTGGCATGAGAAGTCCATAAAATATCTTTGACGTTTCTATCCTCCTGTTATTGAGGCACACAGAGAGTGGGAATTACAATTAAATCAACCATTAAGAGAATGCATCATCTCATTACAGATTCAGAACTGTTTCAGTACCCGTACCAATTCAGAATAGAATCAGGGTACTGAATGGAAACTGAAGATAGAATATACATAGAAACACAGAATCTTCATATCGATAGCCTTGCATTCATCATCTTCATTTCTTACAATGCACCGCCATCAGGTGCGAGACCAACTACTAGGAAGAATGAAGAGGTACAAAGCCCTTCACTAATTACAAACTGAAAAGTAAATTAATAAGGCTCACTAACACTTTATTGAAAGAATATGCAAGGCTAACACTTGGCACAATCTGGTGGTAAAAAGTTTTTCCCAAAAAAAACTTTGCACTCAAATCCCACACATCCCTTGTTCCAAAAACTCAGTGCCAACTCCTCAAAAGTAGGCAAAGTATAGTGCCTAGAACTAAACTCCAAGATATACAATTACATACCTTAAGACCATTAGACACCACCCTTTGTCCCCCCAAAGGATTACATTGATATCCCAAAACATTGTGCACCACCTCACCATCAAGAGTGATTTACAAGTGCACCATTTATTGGAAACATGCCAGGGTTGGGAACCCATCAAGTAAATCATCATCCATAAGAGCTCATACAAAAAACAAACTGCTAGAACCACAGTCCAATGATCAAGTTTTCACTCAACCAAAATTCAAAAAGAAAAAGTCAAATTCAGGTTCAGCATCCCCTGCATCCCTCAAATTTGCATTCCTGAAATCTGCAGTACTGAGTTCTGCATTCTTGAATTTTGCATCCCTTTGCAAATCTGAAAACCAGCAAATATATCCCCAAAACATCTTCTCAAGTAAACAAGCTGCTTCTAAGAACCATGGAAAAACTGATCCAAAATTTCCACAAACATCTCCCCTTCAACATTCATCATTCTTGGAAAATTAAACTCAAAAGAGTCCTCTCTTTGCAACTCAATCACTCCACTCCTCAAAGTCTACAACTTTAGCAAGAAAAACATCCAAAACATCAAATCTCTTTGAGCTATACAATCATTTTGCAAAATCAGGTCCAAAACCTTCATCTCCTGATCATTATCTTGCAAAATCCTATCCAAACAATATGAAATTAATGTAATTGAATCATCAAAACCAACATCTCCCATTTGCAAGATTTGATTTGCAATCTCAAAATTCAAGAAATATAAAAATTTGATTTGAGGTTGAGCTTCATCTGCTTTCGACACTTCAAGATTTGAAGCATCTACAACTTTAAGCTCAGTAACCATCATCACATACTTCAAAAACATCTCCACAATCAATGTTAAAACCAATTTGCAGTAGATAACCTTTTAGATAGATCAGGTTTCAATTCAAAATGAGATAGAAACGGTTCAATATGAAAAAACACCTTGCAAACCATCAAATATTTCTTCTTCAGCATCAAGATTAGATTCAACTATGGACTCCACATCTTCAAAAACAAGATTTTCATGATCTTCTTGACTCATGTCAGCAAATTGATCTTTGCTTCCTGCATCCTGTTGGGGTATAAAGCCCAATGTGGTCGCCCAGGTAAGTGGGCGGGCCGCCAGGTATGTACACATGTTCTTTTGTAAAAACCTAATAAGAACTCACTATGCTCTACACATTACAGTAGAGCGAGTTCACCATATCATCATGCTCTTCTTCTCGCACTCTCTCTCGCGTCGCACTTCCGCTCGTACTCCTTCAACTGGTATCAGAGCTCAGATCGAGGCTCAGGGCAGCACTGCAGAAGGCTAGAGTCACCAGCTCAGATTGGAGTGAAATTCGACAGGCGAAGACACGGCCCCAAATCTCGTGGGCTGCGCACGGAGGGCTCGGTGTACTCAGAATTTCATTCTGAGGTCATCTCGGCCACCGTTCGGCTTCGACAAAGGTCTGCGCAGGCCATTTTTGACTACGTGGTCTCGGCGGGTGCAAATCCCCCGACTCTGCAAATTTGGGGTTTTCGGATTACGACTGCAGGTGCTGAGGATATCGACACTCCCAGAGTGTTGATTTGTGGCTGTCTACACATCGAAGGACGGCTCACAGTTCTTGGAGACGTGTCACATACGACACGAGCGTATCTACACACAGACTGTAGGCGACATCCACTAGTTCATCAGGTAGCTTGTGTTTGCTGCTTGATATTCCAGATTTCATCCTGACATTGCATGTACTTCCACATGGGATGTATTGTCAGAGATGATGTATGTCTGTTGAGGGTTTGCTGGCTGTGAGTCACGCAGCAAACAACCGTCGCAGCGGTTACAGCATACAGTGGGAAATTTGTGGATGTACGACTTTGTGGGAAGTCTATGTACTGTCAGATTTACTGCAGCCTTTGTTGAGGGTTGAGTGAGGTTTTATTGAGCTGGGGGATTCTCGAATGTTGAGATCCTTTCGGTGATACAGGTCTTGGAGCGATCCCTCGAGCACCCTTAAATAGGCAGGTAGGATGTATTGACTGTGAGTTAGATAGTTGGGATTGCATCTTTGCTTTACTGCCGTTGAGGCATTGTCGCAGTCTATGATCACAGGACAGTGAGAGACAGTACAGGTGCAGGACAGGTTTACCCGCAGCTTACAGTGTCAGAGAGACAGTGTTTTTTGAGCTATTTTTGGTCTGTTTTTTGAGTACACCTGAGCCATTTTACAAAGGAGACTCTGCCGAAATTTATGCAGAATCTGAAGCTTTCTTGGTTCATTTGACAGGTTGATATTGGTTCAGAGGTCAGTTTATAGGGGAAACTCTGCCGAAATTTTCCCAGGAAAGTAAACCACTATGAAGCGTAGCTATGGCTGGATCACAGGACACTGCTCTTTACAATATCAAGAAGCTGGATGGAACCAATTTCCCATTGTGGAAGAAGCAGATTTGGCACGTGTTGGTACAAAAGAAGCAGATAAAACCTATAAATCTCAAGGGGATAAAACCAGAAGATATGGACGAAGATGAATGGAGCGAAATGGATGAATTGGCACTTTCTACCATTATGCTGACTTTGGCAGAAAGCGTTTACTTCAATGTAGCAGACGAGATGTCGGCTTATCAAGCATGGTTAAAGCTCAGTGATCTTTATGAGAAGCAGAGTGCAGCTTCACAGGTATACTGGATTAAGAAGCTTGTTGACTTGAAGATGAAAGAAGGGACACCTATGTCCAATCATTTGAATGAATTCAACACAATCTATAGTCAGTTGTCAGCTCAAGGTGTCAAGTTTGATGAACCTGTTAGAGCTATGTTCCTGTTGATCAAACTGCCGGAAAGTTGGGACACTTTTTGCACAGCTTTGAGTAATTCTGCACCTCCAGATGGTTTGAACATAGCAGGTGTAGAAGGAAGTCTGCTTACTAAAGAAACCAATAGAAAGACAATGGACAAAGGCAAAGGAACAGCCTTAGTTGTCAGGGGAAGGACCAAAGAAAAGTACAAAGGTGGAAAGAGGAATCAGTCTCGTAGCAAGTCCCGCAGTGCTAAAGGCAAGAGTGACATAGAATGCTACCATTGTGGCAAGAAGGGTCACATGAAAAGAGACTGCAGAGAATGGAAAGCAAAAAAAGGCAAAGAGAACGCTGAAGACCATGGTGAGAAGAACAAGTCCTCAGTGAAGATCCACGAAATAAATGTGACAAACACTGTTGCAGAGGATGACAGTCTAGTGTCAGGAGACATCTACTTCTTGAAGAATACAATGGACTCAGCTCTTCTTACAGCATCTGATGGAAATGCACTGAGTGACTGGATTATAGACTCAGGGGCATCACTTCATGTGTCTCCAAACAAGGAGTGGTTTACCTCTTATGTGACCACTAAAGATCATGTTCGGCTAGGCAATGGGTAGACATGTGAGATCTTAGGTGTTGGAGATGTTCAATTGAAGTTTCAGAATGGCTCTTCTTTCACGCTGAAGAATGTGAGACATGTTCCCGCAATTACAAAGAGCTTGATCAGCACAGGTTTACTTGATGATGCTGGCTATGTCACCACTTTTGGACAGAACATGTGGAAGATATCCAAGGGTTCTATGACAGTAGCACATGGAGTAAAGTCTGGAGGATTTTACATGATTTATGTATCAAATGTCTCTAAAAATGTAATCAATGTAAGCGAGCAGCCGAACGTTTCTTTGTGGCATAGCCGGTTAGGACATATGTCCAAGAAGGGAATGGAAATCTTGTCTCGTTCTGGTTATTTCCTGGCTTTTCATTTAATGATTTTGAATTCTGTGAACATTGTATGTATGGTAAGCAAACACAGCAACCACATAAGCATAGAAGCAGTAGAAGAGATACACAGTTGGCACTTGTTCATAGTGATTCGTGTGGACCTATGCCTAACCTATCTCTAGGGGAAGCTTCTTACTTTATGACATTTATAGATGATTACTCGAGGAAAGTATGGGTTTACTTTCTCAAGCACAAGGATGAAGCGTTTAGTGTTTTCAAAACGTTTGTGACACTTGTGGAGAATCAGAGTGGCAAGAAGCTTAAATGCTTACGCACTGACAATGGTGGAGAGTATGTTTCAAAGGCCTTTCAAGACTTTTGTGAGTCAAAAGGTATAAAACGTGAACTTACTGCTCCTTACAATCCTCCTCAAAATGGTGTTGCTGAGAGGATGAATATGACCATACAAGAGAAGGTCAGAAGTATGTTGTCTAATGCACAGCTGCCAAATGGGTTTTGGGCTGAAGCTGTATCAATAGTTGTTCATCTTGTAAATAGATCTCCTAGCAAGGTTTGGCAGAAGGATTCAGTGCCAGAGATGGTATGGTCAGGCAAAATGCCCTCATACAAGCATCTCAGAGTCTTTGGCTGTGAGGCATATACTCACGTTCCAAAGGAATTTAGGAACAAACTTGAGCCAAAGAGTAGAAAGTGCATCTTTCTAGGCTATGGTAATTCTGGTGAGATGGGGTACAGACTTTGGGATCCCGAATCCAGAAAGGTTGTCCGCAGCAATGATGTTCACTTTAATGAATCCAAATATCATTCTAAACCAGAGAGGGTTGAGGAGATTAGAAGAGTTGTCTTCCAAGAAGATGGACCTGCACGTGCAAGACAAAATGTCAGGGCTCAAGAGGAGCAAGGACAGGATAGAGTGGAACCACAGGTTGTGGCTGAGCCTGAGCCACCTATTGTGCGTAGATCTGGACGTATCACGCGACCTCCTGATAGGTTTGTTCCATCTATGAACTATGTCATGTTGACTGATTGCAATGAGCCTTCATGTTACAAGGAAGCAGTGCAAATGAAGGACTCCGGGAATTGGCAATTGGCCATGCAGTCAGAGATGACATCTCTGCATAAAAACCAGACATGGAAGCTAGTTAAATTACCACGGGGCAAAAAGGCTCTACCTTGTAAATGGGTTTACAGGTATAAGATCACCGCTCATGATAGTCAGCCAAAGTACAAAGCAAGGCTTGCTGCCAAGGGCTTTAAGCAAGAACAAGGCATTGACTTTGAGGAAGTCTTCTCTCTGGTGGTCAAGATGACTACATTGAGATGCTTTCTTGCATTGGTTGCCATATTAGATTTGGTGTTGCACCAAATGGATGTCAAGACAGCGTTCTTGCATGGTGATTTAGATGTGGAAATTTACATGCAGCAGCCAGAAGGGTTTGTTGAGAAAGGCAAGGAATATTGGGTATGCCAGTTGTTAAAGAGTCTTTATGGCTTAAAACAATCACCGAGGGCATGGTACCATAAATTCCACAAGTTTATGCTTTCTCAAGGCTACAAACGTAGTGAGTTCGATCACTGTCTATATACAAAGAAGGCTAAGGATGGCAATTGGCTGATCCTTATTTTGTATGTGGATGACATGTTGATTGCTGGCAAGCACTTGGAAGAAATTTCAGCTTTGAAGTCAAAGATGGAAAAATCGTTTGACATGAAAGACATGGGTGAGACAAGTCATATACTTGGGATGCGCATTGAGAGAGACAGATCAAAGAAGTTGATTTGGTTATCTCAAACAGAGTATATTGACAAGGTTTTGCAACGTTTCAATATGGAGAAGGGAAAGGCATTGAGTGTTCCATTGCCACCATATGTGAAACTTAGCAAACAAGATTGTTCTGTGTCTGAGGAAGAACAAGCTGAAATGGATAAGATTCCATATGCGTCTGCAGTGGGTATCTTGATGTATGCAATGATTGCTACTCACCCAGACATTGCATTTGCAGTGGGAGTAGTAAGTCGATACATGTCAAACCCAGGCAAGAAACATTGGGAGACAGTGAAAGGAATATTGAGATACCTGAAAGCTACAAAGAGTATGCGTATATGCTATGGAAGTCAAGAGCTAAGTGTAAAGGGTTTACAGACTCAGATTATGCACGTGACTTAGACAACCGAAGGTCTACGTCAGGGTATGTCTTTACATTGGCTGGTGGAGCAGTATCATGGCGTTCTAGATTACAAGATTGTGTTACTCAGTCTACTACAGAGGCTGAATATGTTGCAGCATCAGAGGCATGCAAAGAATCAATTTGGCTTAATCGACTAGTAACATATTTGGGAATGAAAGAAGAGATGCCTGTGTTATATTGTGATAGTCAAAGTGCTATACAATTGGCTCGCAATCCAGTTTATCACTCAAAGACAAAGCATGTGGATGTGAAGTATCATTTCATCAAGGAAATGCTCGAGGATAAGCAACTTCAGCTTGTTAAAGTTCACACCACAGAAAATCCTGCTGATCTACTTACAAAAGGACTTCCCTCAGAGAGCTTTGCGCATTTTCGCAAGCAGTTAGGTGTAGGGTAGTACATCACTTCTCTACATCTCTTGTATATTAGCTTGTATAGTAGCTTCTCTCACACTTAAAGTACCACATTGGACTTTAAGTGGGAGGTTGTTGGGGTATAAAGCCCAATGTGGTCGCCCAGGTAAGTGGGCGGGCCGCCAGGTATGTACACATGTTCTTTTGTAAAAACCTAATAAGAACTCACTATGCTCTACACATTACAGTAGAGCGAGTTCACCATATCGTCGTGCTCTTCTTCTCGCACTCTCTCTCGCGTCGCACTTCCGCTAGTACTCCTTCGCATCCCTCTTCAAGTCTCTTCTACAAATCAGTAAACTTTCCTCTTCTTCAAGTAATTTCAGGTTTTCAAGTCCATTTTCAGATTCAAGTACACATTCAGGTTATGGTTCAGGTTCAGTAACAAGTTCAGATTCAGGGTTAGGTTCAGATCCAAATTTAGAGTCGGGTACACATTGAGGTCCAGTTAGCAGGTTTAGTTTTATATTCCAATTTAGGTTCCTTTAGAAAACTCTTGAACATTTCCAATATCTTTGCATGTAGATGCAACACTCGTAAGACCTGATTTATAGTCAGTATGCCAAAACCATTAATTCTCCTGAAAATCTTGATTCAAGAAACATCCAAACTGATCTGCTTCTTCATCAAATTGATTTGATTCAAGGCTTGAAAACAAACACATAAAAGACACCACCAAGATGGCTTGCACATATTTTCTCTTGAAAACATAAAGAAATCCATCTTTTAGTCGCAAATCTCTCCAATCATTGATATCTCCCTGAAACTGACAACTTTTGACTTGTGTCCTTGAATTTTCTTCCACTTCTTCTGGTCTTGCATAAAGCACATATTATGCATCATATCTCCTTCATTGACAACATCACAGACAAAGAATCTCCAAGAAAACCCACTTGATCGTCATCAAGAACTTTTAAAATACTTGCATCATCATCTGTCAAAACCATCTCCTCAGCATCATAAACACCATTCACAACATTGACATCAGGCTCATGACCACATAAGTAATACAAATCTTCAAGAATACCATCAAGAACTGAAATTCCTTGGAAAAAGGTGGACTTCCAATCTCCTTGACTGAATTTGTAAAAGCACCAATATCATAAAGATCATCTAAGACAACATCATCATTCAAGATACCTTCCACAACATCAAGCTTTAATAAAGAAGATTTCATATTCTTGATTTGAGTAAGTTGAAGATTCAAATCCTCAATTTGATTATCCTTACCCAAAACAACTTGCTTAAGAGCATCTTGAACTTCATAACTATAAGAAATATGCAAGTCAGCTTCAGTTTGAACCTGAGAAATCTCCACCATCAATGATGCATTCTCTTTCTGAAGCTGCCTCATTTTGGAAACCTCTTCATTTGCCGCAACCATACTTGAATGCCTCTCATTATCAAATTCTAATGCAAGATTGTTGATCATCTCCGCTTGAGAAATAGCAAGACTTTGATATTCAGCAAATTCAGGTACTAAATTCCTTTGCAAATCAGTTTTTTGCGAATCAAGGACCTGAATTTTGAAACTTTGCAAATCGGCAACCTTCGGTATCAAAACTTGTAATTAAAGGACCTGAAATTGAAGATCTTTGTCTTCACAACTTGAATAATTCATCCACTCTTGGAAATTGGCTTTCAGTCTTCAAAACACCAAAAAACTCTTCTCCATCAACACAAACAACTTTCAAGCTGTCACCTATGGAATAATCTTCATGAAGATACATCAAAAACTGATTCATCACATCATCCTCATCATCGGCACACTTTGTGTCTTCATGTATATTCATCTCCTCCACTTTAATACACTGTAATCTGATGTCTCCCTGAAGACCTCTTCAAGATTGATGTCCAATGTTGGCATATGGGTTTGTATGGGATATTGGTGGCTTCTCTTGCTCACCCCCACTTGGATTTTCTTCTTCTCAATCATCAATTCTTCTTTTGGATAACGTGTTCTCTTCCTGCAAAGAGGTGAGTATCTTCAATGTGAGGTTTGGGGATAGCTGGCAGTCCTCTTGGCTCCTTTGGCTCACGAGCTACCCCTGGCTTCCTCCTTCTTCCTTCATCATTGTTTGGACTTCATCTCCCTTGCATTGAACAACATCTCCTTCTTAACCAACTTCTTATCTTCAATAATCTGCTTATCTACAACTTTGATCCCATATTCAAGAACATCAAAATCAGGTTGAAAAACTTCAGATGTTGACAAATCAGATTCAGGCTTTGAAATATGAGATTTTGAAACTGCAGGTGCTTGAAAAACTATTGGTAACTGAAAACCAACAACATGAGACTATTTCAAGTTGGAAATAATAATAGGTTGTTGAAAACACCATTGAGAATCATCATCATCGCTTGCATCATCCACAAAATCATCTTCATACTCCTCAATTACATTCTTAGCCGCTACTTGCAACATTCGGGTCCCTCGTTCACTAGAGCATGACTTCCTTCTCTTGCCATTACGACATTTATGCCGTTCGCATGCTTCATCAAGAAAATCAAAGAATTCTTCCAAATCCTCTTTAGCTTCAGCAGAGTCCTTATAGCTTAATGCATCTTGGAAAGATTTTATGATGCGATAGAGGCTCTTACATAGTTTTGGCATGCAATTCTTCACACATACCTCTTTCTTCAGACAAAGCATACACATATAAGGACATTTCTTGATGGAATGGCCATGCTTTTAAAAAATAAGACATTGCTTTTTCTTCTTCTTCTTTGCCATTGAGTAGAAACTAAAGAAAAAGAGACAAATAGTATACCCATACTCAAGGAATCAGCATTACACTGCATAAAACTTAAATTTCCTGCAAACTATTAGGGAAACTGCCTAAAACTATCATCAGGAAGTTGTCAGAAAACAACCTAAAGTTTTGGCAAACTGCCTAAAATTATCAAGAAGCTGTTTGAATTTCCTGTAAATTGTCAAGAAAACACCCTGCATTGCTTAAAAATGCCATTAGGTTGCAAAAATGACCCTGAAAACATCAGGAAAACACCCCACTTGCTGAAAAATGCCAAATTTTTCCGAATGCCTTGAAACCAAAAATGCCCTGAATAGAACTATGTTTCCACTCCTTAATTTTCCACTTCTAACAAAAACCAGCAAAGGATTGTCAAGTGTTAAGTCACAGGAAGTTTTGAAGCATGCTATTCCAATGACAAAAATCTTGAAGGAAAATCAGATTGTACTCCTCTTGTTCTTCCTCCTCTGACTTCCAATTGGAGAATGCTTATTGCAAAAAAACTTCAGGTTCACAACGCCATATGCCCCAACTAGACCCCATTGCCCATTAAGGCTTTGATCAAGGTTTGCTCCACAATCATCAGGATTGCCAAGTGTTATTGAGGCACACAGGGAGTGGGAATTACGACTAAATCAACCATTAAGACAATGCATCATCTCATTACAGATTCAGAACAGTTTCAGTACCCGTACTAGTTCAGAACAGAATCAGGGTACTGAATGGAAAGTGAAGATAGAATATATAGAGAAACACAGAATCTTCATAGCCATAGCCTTGCATTCATCATCTTCATCTCTTACATTGCACTACCATCATATGTGAGACCAACTACTAGGAGGAATGAAGAGGTACAAATCCCTTCACTAATTACAAACTAAAAAGTAAACATTACTAAGGTTCACTAACACTTTACTGAAAGAATATGCAAGGCTAACACCTCCCAACAATAGACTCCGATTCTAGGATTGTCCATGCTAAGTCGTTTCAAAGGCTTCAAATCAACTTGATTGTATCCCTCAAATTCTAAAGTCGGTGGTCCTTCTTTTGCTACCATATCTGGAATTATGGTATTTACTTCTATCCCCCATTTGTCTATCACGTTAAGGTTTTCAACTTGTAAATACTAAGTTTTGTTTTTATCAATGTACATTTTTCCTTGTTAGTTTACCTTGATTTCCTCTTCAAACTCTATGTCATGGTTATTAATGCGAATGACATACTCTTCATTAGGATCCAAGTAAACCTAAGCTCCATGGCGATTAGTCTTACAAAAAGAGAGTATGTGCTTATATCGCATTGTCGTTTCGGTTTCTGAATGAGTCGAATAAGAAGACATTTCAGATGTTGATTCTGAAAAAGTGTCTGGGACTTCTTCAAAGATAGTGTCCAAGTGATCGCCTTGATTCACACTCTCTTTGATGGATACTCTACTAGCGGTCTCTCCAAATCTGCCTTGATTTGCTAGTATACGACCAGATCTAAGGTTCATATAGACTTGTGAAGCCCTGGATAGGGGACTTACCGTCGGATTGACTTGTTGTCAACTTCTTCCACTTGACTTGATTGCAACTTCTGTCAAGCTTTCAATTCCTTGTGTGCCACCTGATTCTTGTATCAAGTTTAGTCAAGTTAGCTATTCTTTCACAAAGACCGTACAATTTTTTTCTAGCTATTGCGGCTGGTCTATGTGTTTCACTTCAATTTAAGCTCAGTGAGTCAACAATTGAGAATTTCAGATTCTACTTTTGCAAAATGCCAAATAGTAATCTGCAACCTGGAAACTGAGTGAACATTTGGATCCAATTGAACCCAAAATTTCTTGGAGGCCTTGTATTATGTTGGTTTGACACTGTACAAGTTCAAAAGTCAAAAAGTTTGCAGACTGACTTGGATCCAATTGGACCCAAAAATGTGTCTGCATACTAACTTTGCAAATTTGGCCACAATTTTCAATCGAATGATCCAAGTCTTACCAAATTTGATTTATGGGCTTATTATAACATGCTAAAACTAGTCGTATGCTGGGTTGGTCAAAAAAGTTGAAAAATAGAACAAAAGTAAATAATCATGATTATTTACTTTTGGTAAACTTTTGCATCTTTTTTATCAAATGAACATGTACACTTGTTTATCACATCAATATAAACCTATGAATCAAGTTTCATCAAGTTTGAACAAGATTTTTCCAATTTACACTCAAGTTCTTGAAAGTTAGTACAAAATTTAGTTTTTATCAAGTTTTTGGTCAGTTTGGTGATCCAAATTCTATGGGCCTTTGCAAAAGATGTTTGCACACATGCATCGAGTCTCTGGTATCAACCTTGGTCTCTTTTGAGCTGAAAGTAAATAATCACGATTATTTAATTCAGGCCTTAACTGAGCACTTTTTTGAATTTTTTCATTGGACAGTCTTTTCATGAGCTATTTTAAGCCTCTGAGTCAACAAGTTAAAAATTAATCTGGCCTAAAATATCAAGAAAAAGTAAATAATCTGAGTTTTTTCAAACTCTTGAAATTTTTACCTCAATGTGTCCTTAAGCTTACCCACTGGTTCATACAACTTTTAAAGCATGCCCTCCTCCAGTTGGATTCAGTGGTTGACGGTCTTTTGGTACTATTTCTAGCCGTAGACCTAAAATTTTGCAACTTCACATAAACATTTACAATTGATTCTTTTGGAGGGAGCAATGCTCTAAAATCCACCTCGGATTTTACTTACTCTACTCTTAGGTTCTACTACAATGGGGTTGTGGAAAGTGTCTATGAACACTTATTTTTTTGTTTATTATGGTTTTTGAGCCTTGAACTTAAGACTTGTCTCGTCCGTCAATCATTCTTAAAATCCTAATCTATTCTACAATCCTATAATCGTACAATCCTAAAAGGCACTTAGCAAGTACAACCTACTTCCAAGCTACCTCTACACATCAAAAGACGACAATCTTAAGCTATGCGATTTTAAAAAGAAGATTTGACTCTAGGTGATCCTAGAGAAAGTTAAAGGATAATTTCGCAAGACACTCATCTTTTTCCCTAGTTTAGATCTCTTGGATCCCCGGCAGCGACGCCAAATGTGGAACGGGTGTCTAACCTCACTCCTATCTTATTGTAGACATAGTAAGAACCACAAATATAATTGTCAATCCATGGGACGAGCTGACTCAACTAGTGTATAGAGGCTACAAGAGGTTGTCAATTTCTTGGAAAACAACAAACAACTCGTATCTAACTCAAGCTACACTCAAGTGACTGAAATCACCCAAAGACAATCGCTCATCGGTAAACAAATCACATCCGTTATAGCATCAAATGACATCCAAATATTACAAAACTTCTAGGACATGTTTATAATACCTAAGCACACATGCTTATGGTCTCATATCTCACTTTAGGTCAAGTGCAAAAATCACAATTATTAACAACAGTGAGTTTTTGACTATATCTGGGAGCTCTAACTAAAGACAGAGGTTGATACAATCTGGAAGCTTGTAGCCCTGGCTCATCAATTACAATGTTGTTTTAGAAAGTAGGAGTTACAATATTCTTGATTCATCAAAATAATAAGTGTTTTTACAATAAAAGCATCGAAAAATGGTAGCCGAGTTAGCTTGCTGCTAACTCTTTCTATTCTAAGCAATGTGACAGCATTTGAAGCTCGTGTGTCATTCTTGATGGAAGGTTGAAGAGATTTTTTAAAGGCTTACTTATCTGTTCGATGCTTCCTTGGAATCCAGTTTAGCCTTTTGGTTGGTTTTTGTATTTGGCATTGTTCCTTGGTAGTGGGTTCTTTCTAACTGTACTATAATCGTAGGAGGAATTGAAAGAATTTAATCGACGAGGCAGTGACAATAGTGTTATTGATTACCTTTGGGACCCACTTCTTTGTGATTATTGGTTGTTTTGTTGATGTTGCTTGTTTGGGAACCCATACTTGTCCCTGCTTTATTTGTGTTTGAAGAGACGTCTTTGGGATCCACCTTGTCATTGTGTGAGTCTCCAGCAGTCTTTGCTTCAACTCTTGTACGCTTGGTTGAGGACGAGATTTAGACTTTGGGAGTTGATACTATAGCTTTTTTGGAAGCCAAATAAATTCCTTACCTCTTTGTGCTTGAATCAACTTCTTTGAAACACAAATTTGAGTTGCGAAAGCTTACAACTTTGTGATTTTCTTAAATGTTCTTGCAGGTTTTGACTGTTTTTCTTTTGGCATTGGATCTTGTGATCCTTCATCAAAGATCTTGGTCCTCTTGATCCATACCTGCTTTTGGCCGATCTGGCTCTTTGGTATCCAGATTTGTCAAACTTTTTGGTTCTCACTTGTTGTTATTTGCTTTTGTCCTTCTTTGGTGGTCACGGAAGTCGTTATAGTGATGGTGATGACTTGAGTTTCTAGTAGGGGATGTCATATGAATCATCACTATCGCTACTATCCTCATCAAGCTTGCATTTTATCCCTTTCCCTTTGTGGCTTGGCTGTTTATGGAAAGTTATTGTTTGCTTGCTCTTCATTTGTTGGTTTTGGGATGACTTTTCTATCCACTTGATTAGAGCATTGGTAGCCCATTCACATGGTTGTGTTCTTCTTGGTTGAGTCTTTTCTTCATGTATACGAGCCACATATGAGGGTGCTTGTTGCAGTTGCGTTTTCATGAAGATATTGAAATCCATTTTTGATGCACTTTATTCTTGTAGCGGTGACATTGGTTTCTAGGATTTTGATTTGGGAAATTATAAAACCGTGCATTTGTTAAAGTTTTGTTCACGTCACCTGTTGGCTTGTCTAGATTTTTATTTGTTGACATCTTCTTGAAGCTCCAAGTGTTCTACAGAGTCATAGAACTTTTCTTCTTCTTCGTCTTCGTTTTCTTGGATCACAGTCATTGCAAAGTAAAGAGCAACATCATAGCCATCTTCATCACAAAGCTTTGTTGTTGGATTTTCTTGAATAGCGCACACATCAAGAGTAGCCAATATGTATTCCCATTCAAGTGGCTCTAAAACTTCCTGAGGAAAGGGTTCTGGGATGTAATCTGTATCTTCAATTTCCCTTTCTAGGAAGCCTTTCTCTCGCTTTAAGCTTTCGCATTGCAAATCTCCATACATCCACATTTATGTAGGATTACCCAGCCATGCTAGAAGTTTTTATCCTACTATAGTAAAAGAATCAAACTCCTCCTCCATAGGTGTTCTCGTCACATCCCCGGAAACGACTCCAATGTTGCGGAAGGGAATCACACCACACATAAAGTGCATGCAACACAACCTAGAGCAACATAATGTCAATCGAGGACACATATGACACGATAGACACACAAAGGAAATCTCTTTAGCTTGTCAGGTTGAGACCATCCTACACATACAACACTCTAGAAGGCCAACTAAACCACAACCTAGAGTCTCACTGCTCTCAATTACATCACCAACCCAGATACACACAAACGGAAGGAAACCCATCAAATCATACCAAAATCATATGAAAAGTAAGGAACACCATTCCCTCACTAGGATACACCTGTTGCAAAGCCTCTACACTCAAAACCCTTGCTCTAAACCCAGCTGCAAAAAACACATATAAAGGTAGAGCTGAATTTGAGAGTGCCCGAAACTGAAATCTATGAGTACCTATGCGTAGCTTATGTTGCTATGATTCCAATGACTACTTGCAGGCAAAAAATAGACATCATTTGATTTACTTACAGCCACAAATAGCTCGTAGATGCACGAGCGTGTTTGCTCCATTTCGTGAGGAATGCTTGGCGTTGTTGCGTAACTCTTGGCGAGGCTAGCGTGATGGTGCAGTCGGATCTCCAATGTGATAAACAAGCATCCAATGTGATGAACGAGTGGGGAGTTGCACCAAGATGAAGCTCACACTATCTCTCTCTCTCTCTCTCTCTCTCTCACTCACTCACACACACACACACACACACACACACACACACACACACACACACACACACACACACACACACACACACACACACACACACACACACACACACACACACACACACATGTAGAGGGTAGCGCTAAAGTTTGATATGCGAGCGAATCACACCACCCATAAAGTGCATGCAACACAACCTAGATCACATAATGTCAATCAAGGATACAGATGACACAATAGGCACACAGAGGAAATCTCTTTAGCTTGTCAGGCTAAGACCATCCTACACATACAACACTCTGGAAGGCCAACTAAATCACAACCTAGAGTCTCACTGCTCTCAACTACACCACCAACCCACATACACACAAACGAAAGCAAATCCATCAAATCATGTGAGAATTGTTACCATATACATGTGGTAGTGATGTGTGTGAACACACTAGGACCGTCAGGGCATTTTCTCCCTGTTTAGGAGGTTTTTTCCCCGTGCATTGTATATACGCCCATCACTCTAGGGCTATCCATTTTTCCATTGCACACTAAGTAACATATTCTCATTGTGTGCCTTGAGCTTCCTTTGTTCTCCAAGTTGTGTGAGTTTCTCTACAACCCTAATTCCAACAATTGGTATTAGAGCAGATTGCATCCTCCTGAGCTTAGTCGCCAGCAGCTCCAGCACACGCCTGCTCACTTTCTCTAATTTGTGTGAGATTTGGTGAGCATTCGCAGGTTGATAAAAATTTTGGATTTTTGATTTGGGCTCATTTTGGCCTCCATTTCCACTACAGCCAAGCCTGTGCAGGCAATTTGTCATTTTGTGTAGAATTTCTATCATTGTCAAATACTGCATAACAGGTCCCATAGAGTCTAATGTGGATTGTGCTATATAGCACCTGCTGGTCTCACTCAGTTTCTCCTCATTTGGGTAGTTTTCGCATCACATGCAGGCATTTTCCATGGCTAACAACAACACAGATGTGTTCAAGATGTTAGCAGCTGAGGACAGATTGGATGGGGAAAATTACCCTATATGTGGGCTTACATGATGCAACATGTTCTTGTGTCAAAGGGTGTCTAGAATATTGTGCAGGGCATTGATGTACGTCCTGGTTCTAAGAATGTACGTGATGTTGAGGATGTGGCAGGTCTTGCTGCAAGGATTTCTGCTATTAGAGTTGTTTTGCCTACAAAAGAACAACCTCATTTGGGATGTAAAGGACACATAGTCTCATGCGTTGATTGCATCTTCTGTGAAGCGCACCATTACTCCTCACATTCGTTCAGCAAAATCTGCAAAACAGGCCTCGGATATTCTAGCAGGCCTTTATGCAAGCCGCAATGAGGCTAAAATTGCTTTGATGCGTAAAGAGCTGGAATCGAAGATTATGCATGAGGAAGATGATATGGAAACTTTCCTTGCTGGTGTCAAGGATATTTATGAGCAACTTATTTCTGCAGGTGAAGTCATTTGAGACAGTTCCCTTGTGCAGACTGTTCTTGATGCCTTACCAGATTCTTACCAGACTTTTGCTAGTACTTGGAGACTTATGACCCAAGGAAATCCTAAAGTTGTCAAGTTTGATGCATTATGCACATTGCTGTTGCAAGAGTCACTTTCCAAAAAAAATAGGACTAGGCAGTGTGTAGTTGAACAAGCTTTTATTGCTTCTCAAAAAAAGGGTGGTAATAGCAATGCAGCCACTTCTTATGGTTCTACTGCGAGTGGCAAAACTTATGTTCCTAATGCTTCTGCTGGCAGCAATTGGTCTAGAAATTCTGGTGATAAGGACAACAAGAAGATGTGTTGCCATTATTGTAAAGCTAATGATCACTTGATCAAGCACTTCCCTAAGTTGAAGGCCAAAGAGGCTGAGAAGAAAGAGGGTGGTTCCACTACAAATGCTGGTTCCACTACAAATGCAGCCATTGTTGAGTCTTTTGTGAAAGAAGTCTGTGATGCTGATGTTGATGCAGAATGGGATTTTAGTGCTGAATGCACTTACAAACCTGTTGTCCATGATGCATGCATGTCAGTTGATGCATATTAATATGTGTGGTATTTCGACAGTGGTGCTACAAAGCACATTACCTCACATCGTGAATTGTTCACCTCTCTCGAGTCTGTCCCTTATGGGAATTCAGTCACTTGTGCCAACAATGTCTCTTATCCGGTTCAAGGAATTGAAAAGATTGTGCTTACTGGTGCAAATGGCAGTTCTTTCACACTTGTTGATGCACTTTATGTACCTGGGATCAAGAAGAATCTTTTGTCTATATCGGCACTTGCTAGACTTGGACTTGTAGTCAAATTTGTGGATGTCAGATGTACAATTCATGATCTTAGTTTTGGTGATCAAATTCTTTCATCTAGCCTTTTGTGCCGTGGGCTATATAAGCTCACTTTGTATGACAAGTGTGGACAAAATTTTGCAAATGCAGTGCCGATTCAAGGGCTGTTTCAGATGCAAAATTGTGGCATGCATGTTTTGGGCATCTGAATTTTGCTAGTTTGCTATGTTTGCAAAAATCTGATATGGTTTCTTCTTTGCCGCCTCTTGAAACACCTATCAAAGATGTTTGTGAAGGCTATATTTTGGGTAAGATGCAGCGTTCGAAGTTTCCAAAGGATGGTTCAGTTAGGGCCACATGCAGGTTGCAGCTTGTGCATAATGATGTTTGTGGGCCCATGCAAACTCTATCCTTGGGCAATTACCTTTACTTTGTGACTTTCATTGATGATTACTCCAGGCATGCATGGGTATTTCCACGTAATGCAAAGTTCGAACTTTTTATGTGCTTCAAATTTTTTTTGACTATGGCTGAAAATGTATTGAAATGTACTATGGGCACCCTCCGTTCCGATCGAGGGGGGAATTATATGTCTCATGAATTTAGTGCATTTTTAGCTAGTCGTGGAATAAAACACCAATGTAAAGTGCCTTATACACCTCAGAAAAATGGTGTTGCTAAGAGGAAAAACATATCACTTACAGAAATGGTACGATGTATGGTCAAAAGTCAAGCTTTGTCGCATTCTTTTTGGCTTGAGGCCATCATCTGTGCCACTTTTGTACTTAACAGGTGTCCTACAAAAGCTTTGCAGTTTATTACTCCATATGAAGCATGGCACGATAGAAAGCCTTCTATTGAGCACATGCGTGTTTTTTACTGTTTGGCATATGCTTTGGTGCCACAAACATAGTGCAAAAAATTGGCGGATAAGGCTGTCAAGTGTATTTGTGTTGGTTATACTATTGAAAGAAAAGGTTACAAGTTGTATCATCTGCAAACAAAGCATATTCTGGTTTCACAAGATGTAGTGCTCGTGGAAGATTTTGTTCAACCCTTGCTGTCATGTACTAAAGACAAGTATTGTAAGCTCACAGGACATTTATGACACCTTTTAGTGGTGAATTCTAATGAGGCAAATGTACAACCTATGGGGGTTTTCAAAAATGTTACAGATTAGCCGGATGCCGATGTACATGATGTACTTGATGAGGAAAGGGCTGAAAATGATCAGGCTAGAGGTATGCAAAAATGGCTTGTGCATACATTGTGTGACAGTAAATTAGATTCACCTTTTTCTAGTCGTACTCATTTAGGCTCTTGCCATGCATCTTATGCATCAGATTGTTATGCTTTGGTTGTGTCTAGCTTGCATGATGTTGAGGAACCTCTCTTTTTTAATGAAGCACAAAATTCAAAAAATTGGATGGTTGCCATGCAATCACAATATGATGCACTTATAGAAAATGACACATGGACTTTATGTGATTTTCCTTCTAGAAAAAAAACCATTGGTACGAAGTGGGTTTACAAGTTGAAAGGAAAAACGGATGGTGAGATCGATCGCCATAAGGCTCGACTTGTTGCAAAGGGATATGCACAACAAAAAGGCATAGATTATGAAGAGACTTTTGCTCCCACTTGTCGTATGACTACTGTGCATTTTCTATGTGCATTGGCAACTCATTTTTGTTGGGATGTACATCAATCAGACATTGTTACTAGTTTCTTGAATGGTGACATATTTGAGGAAGTTTATGTAATGCAATCTCACAGTTTTGTCAAGAAAGGACAAGAGGACAAAGTGTGCAGATGTAAGAAGGCTTTGTATGGGTTGAAGCAATCTCCTTGTGCTTGGTATGAGAAAGCTGACACTCATTTGGCCAAACGAGGCTTTAGTAACAATCCAACATAAATCACATTGTATGTAAAATGTGAGGGTGATGTAGTTCTTTATGTAGATGGTTTGCTGATCACTGGACCAAATGAGATAATATTGTTAAATTTAAGGCTGATTTGAATGCTACTTTCAAGAGAATTATTCTCTTGCACATTTCAAGCCTGTCCTTTTCTAGTTCCACATATGGATATGTCATCCACATCTGTTCTTGGGTTTTGGTTGTTTTTGAGCCGTGTTTCATAGGCTTTTAGGAGGGCGTTTAATGGCTCATTAACCTTATCGACCAACATTGATGCTCCTGAGCTAGCACTTCTCAGTTTCTCTTCTGTGGATGGTTCTTCTAGAGGTTGAGACATCTGCTTAAGAGAAGGTGCAACCCTTTCATCATGTTGTCTTATCTTCTCTTCAGCTTGTGTAAGCTTTTTAGCTAGGGATTTTTTCTCTTGTTCCCTATGTGCGTTCATCCTAGCCTTTCTAGCTTTCCAACTATTCTGTTTGCTCTTAGTTTTTTGACTAGGGGGGTCGGTCTTTGGTTCACCCATCTCTAGACTTGCATCAGTTTTCGTTTTCTCTGTTTCTTACTTCTCCCCAGCTTCCTTTTGAGCTTGCACTCTCATAACTACTTGAACTGGTATGACGTTGTCATTTTCCGGGCTACTGGGTAGTTGAATGGTTTCTTGACTTGGTTTGGATTTATAGACAGTTGAGGATCAAGTGAATGACACCACAGTCAAGACAATAGGCATTTACTTGAGTGATCTCTGTCTTAGGACATTGTTTGACCAAGTGGTTGTCATCACTTTTATGACAATCTATCTCTGGTTGAGGAACTTCTTCTTGCGATTCCTCTTGGCTATAAATAGGCTCTTACCTAGCTAAGCCTCTATTCAAAATGACTTGCAATGTCCTTTCATCCATCTCATGCCTTCTTTCTTCAGGTCAAAACACGGGAGATGGAGGTTGCATTGGCCTCACCATTCCATGTGTATCTCTCATCTTTTGTTGCTTCAAAGGGCAGTACATGCTTTGGTTGTTGTGATACATTATATTTGGTACTAGTGCCTGTTTGTCTGATGGTTCCATCATCAACATGTATTTCATGTCTACAAGAATTTTAGCACCTAGTAGTAGAGGTTGTTGTCCTAAGACATATTGTGGCCTTGAAACTCCTACTGGTCCTGGCGCATTCCCTATAACATATCTAGTTGGAGTAGGTGCTAATGAAATACGTTGTACATACCTGTCCCTAGAATTTTCCATGCTATAGTAACACTCTTCCCTCGTATGGTTTGTCCATTTTCTCTCAATTTTACACCATAGAGGTTCTTGGAGGTCAGATTTGACTAAAGGAGCATGCCTCTGAGCTAATCCTTCTAAAAGCTTTATTTTCTCACTAGATACATCTGGCTTTATTGTGGGTTGGGTTCTTGGTGAATCACTCCTCTGAGAAGATGTGTCACTCTCGCTCTTAGTATCATGTCTTCTCAAGGTTCTTCTCTGATTTGGTGAGGAGTAATTATAGGGGGTGGTGATGGTACATATGGTCCTGTTGTGACCGTGATTCCACCTCTATAAAAGTCATGTTCTATGGCTGCATCTGGGTACAACCATGGTGGAAATGTAGCTAGGCTTGTGTCAAAATGTGGATAGATTGGCATTTTAGAACTTCTAGCTTGGCTTGCCATACCTCTGGTCATATCTACAAAAGGATTGGTAGATTGGCTTTCCATCGTGATGATCTTATCTTTCATAATGTCAGGCCCACTCAATACTCTCAAGATAGTCCTTAATAAGCACCTTTGGCCCTTTGTCAGGTCCCTAAAAGTCAAGTCTGGGTGTTCTTATGACCTCTAGATACTGGCTCTAGGTACCCTAAAAGTTTGAAATGAAAATCCTATTGCTCACAAGCTTTTTGCCTAGCTATACCAGACTAAATTTGGAGTTGGCTATCAAAAGTTAGAGCAATTTTGGTAAACTACACTTGAAATAGCACTCATAACAGTTTTAGGATCAAGGACTTTTGCTTGTATCTTGACCAATGTGACCCAAATTTGTTGAAACTTGGTCATTAGGCTTACCTTAAAGTGCTTAACACTTCTAGAAGCTCAATGTGAGTTTTTACCTCCAAATTAGGACTAGAGACATCATACGTGTATGATGAGACATCATACATGTATGATGAGACATCATACATGTATGATGTCTATTGTGGCCAAATCAAGTAATTTTTACTCCAGAGGATCTTTATCACTTGGGCAACTCTCAGCAACTTTCAAAATTGAATTTGGATATTTTTTGGGCAAGTTATGTTCATTACAAGCATGAATCTGTCCACATCCATCTTCTGGCCTTTACAAGCTCAAATAAGATCCAAATGCAATGAAATTTTGGCTAGGGACTTATTTTATGCTCTAGGACAAATGAGGTATACTCCCCAACAACGGTGCCAATGTTGTGGGAGCAAATCACACCACCCATAAAGTGCATGCAACACTATGTAGATCAACATAATGTCAATCAAGGACATAGATGACACGATAGGCACACAAAGGAAATCTCTTAGCTTGTCAGGATGAAACCATCCTACACATACAACACTCTGGAAGGCCAACTAAACCACAATCTAGAATCACCACCAACCCACATACACACAAACAAAAGGAAACCCATCAAATCATGCCAGAATTGTACCAAACTTAAGGAACACCATCCCCTCACTAGGATACACATGTCCCAAAGCATCTACACTCAAAACCCTAGCTCTAAACCCATCTACAAAAAACGCAAATAAAGACAGAGCTGAATTTGAAAGTGTCTAAAATTGAAATCTATGAGTACCTATGTGTAGCTTATGTCGCTACTAATGACTACTTGCAAGCGGAAAATAGACTTTGTTTGATATACTTACAACTCCAAATAGCTCGTAGATGCGTGAGCGCATTCACTCCGTTTTGTGAGGAATGCTTGGATTTGTCTCATAGATCTTGCCGAGACTAGCATGATGGTGTTGTCGGTTCTCCAATGTGATGAGCAAGCGGGGAGTAGCACTAGGATGAAGCTCTCTCTCTCTCTCTCTCTCTCTCTCTCTCTCTCTCTCTCTCTCTTTCTCTCTCACACACAGTAGATGGCAGCACTAAACTTTGATTATGATTCAAGCATTTCTATAAAAGTGACCTAAGTACATTATATACTAAGGCTACCTTAGGTTAACCAAAAATAGAGTTTGAGGGGTCAAACGGCTTGGTATTTACAATCTGGAAGTGTCATTGCATCCTGGCTTCTACAACTAGGCTACCTACTTATTACAATGATGTTTATAATCATAATCCTCATTATTCCATAACTCTCAGAAAATAAGGCTTTGTTGAGTTATGTCGTGTTGTTGACCCAACGGTCAACAAACCTCTTCTCTATTAGCCCCAAAGTCGTGGCCTCTTTTTCCACTACTACAATTTATGCACATGCAATTTCATCCTTTTGTGCAGAATTTTTTCCCATGAAAATTTCTACATAACAAGTCTTTGATATTCTATTGTGATTTTTGCCATGTAGCACGTACAATGTCAGTTCTACAGAATCTTCTATAAATGCTACCATTGCAAACTTTTCAAATATTATCCTTGATGAAAATCGGACTTTTAGTGCGTAGTGTTAGTATGACCCTTCTATTCATGATGCATGATTGAGGCTGTAGATTCACATGTAGCATTTTGATAGTGGTGCTGCAAATAATGTTACTTGTGCAATAAGGCCTCTTATTCAGTTCAAGGAGTTGGAAAAATGCCTTGCTATAGTTAAAGGAAGTTCCTTCACACATTTTAATGTACTTCTTTTGCTTGGGATCAAGAAGAATCTATTGTCTATTTTTGCATTAGTAAGAATTGGTGTTGTTGTAAATTTTGTGTATGAAAAGTGCATTGTTTATGGTCTTAGTTTAGGTGATACTATTGTTGCATAAAGTTCCTTGTCTCATGAGTTGTACAAGCTCAATTCATATGATAAGTGTGTGGAAAACTTTGTAAATGGAAATATGGATTCTAAAGCTTTTTTAGATGCTAAACTATAGCATGCATGTTGGTACAACCAAAGAGATTTGATGCCAAAAAAGGTCAAAAGCAAGGTTAAAGGTGCTTAAAAGAGTCTGCCAAAATGTCAGAGCAAGTGTGAATACCTAGTGCAGGCAAAAGGTTTCACAATGTGTATGACTTATGTGGTTATGCATGTCAAGTGTGGGGTTTGATGCTTGAAAAAAAAGATTTTTATGTGAAAAGCCTCTTAAACCATGCAAGGAAAGTTGGGTTGCTTGAGGCCATGTGGCCACTTATAGAGAGGAAAGTGGGTGAGAGACTAACTTTACTGCATGAGGGACACAAAGTGCTATTCTATAAAATTTTTGTAAGACATGTTTTCTAAAAAAATGGCCTCCTTTGGACAAGGAAAAGGTTTTTAGGACATTTTTGGGTTTCACATATATATGTAAAATTGATATATGTAAAATTGGTACCAATTGGAAGATTTTTAAGTTTTTGTGCTCTACTATTTTTGGGGGTTGTGGACATAACGAAGAAGGAGAGAGAGCTCTAAGAGATCCTCTCTTTTTGTATGGTCCACCATAGCCTATCACTTTGGAAATAAGAAATCTTTGACCGCATCTTCTCTGGTGTCGTCTCTCCCCATCCCCTTTTACTTTCTCTTTTCTTGTGCAAGGACGATGGTGTGTGTATGCATACCAATTGGTATGTGTGGAGAGAGAGAGAGAGAGAGAGAGAGAGAGAGAGAGAGAGAGAGAGAGAGAGAGAGAGAGAGAGAGAGAGAGAGAGAGAGAGAGAGAGAGATGTTGTGTGTTTGGTTGAGAATTGGGAAGCAATTAAGCCAATTAGAATGCAGTAAGTTGTGCTTTTGTGTGAAATTGTGTGTTTGAGAGTGTGCAATCGAAGTTTAGTTGTCGAGTTTTTCTATTCGATGTGTCTTTTTGAGAAGATCAAGGTGTTGTGATTCCAACTGGGGCTATAGAGAGGTGTGTGTATATTGTTGGGTGTGTTTATCCTTTCCCCTCTTCCAAAATTTTGGGCATCTGCATTTTTCCAGTTTGATGTGTTTGTAGAAATCCAATATGAGTGTCTCCTGGCCCACTTTGGAGGAACCATCTAAGCATGTTTTTGAAGGCTATAATTTGGGAAAAATGTAGCATTTTAGGTTTTCAAAACATGGTTCAGTGTGGGACACTTGCAAGTTATAACTTATTTATAGTGATGTTTATGACTTGATGCGCACTCCTTTTGGTCATCATTTGTACTTTGTAACTTTTATTGATAATTATTCATAGCATGCGTGGATTAATCTGCTTAAGGCTAAGTCGAAAGTGTTTATGTGCTTCAAACAGTTTGTCTTGTTGATTGAAAATGTATCTAGTTTTATTGTAGGCACCCTCCATTCTGATTGAGGGGGAAGTATATGCCAAAATAATTAAATGCATTTTTGGCTTGTCGTGGGATAAAACACCAATGTACAGTGCCTTATACGCCCAACCAAATCGTGTTGCTGAGAGGACATGGCATGATGTATGGTCAAAAGCGAAGCTGTCTTGCATGCTTTTTGGTTTGCAAGAAGCATGGAATCACTCCCGCCCTTCTAAAAATTAGAAGTGAATAAACTGTTCAAGATTGTGTTGATGACAAAAAGATATACTTAGGATGATATCTATGAAATTCAAAGGTGCAATAAAAAAATTGCATGCTTCTTTGTATTGCTCTATTTGAACTCTAGAAGTTCTTAATTTTTGTGCTATGTTATATCTTATGCCTTGAAATGCAGCTTCAACATCATATGTAGATGGAAAATTACTCAAACTTACTTTATTAACAAGCCATTTAGAAATAAATTTGACACTTACGAGTCTCTTGTGTAGTTTTGATGTGAATCACTTTCTGTATAGACGAGCACTTTTTACTCTAGTGTTGGCTAGAGGTTTTTTCCTCGTGTAACCATGTATGCATGATACATACATATGCGGTGGTACATTATAGTTAGGGATACTCATATATCCTCAAACTCACTCTTGTACTTACTAGTAAAAATAGAGAGAGAGAGAGAGAGAGAGAGAGAGAGAGAGAGAGAGAGAGAGAGAGAGAGAGAGAGAGAGAGAGAGAGAGAGAGAGAGAGAGAGAGAGAGAGAGAGAGAGAGAGTTTCTAGCACTCAAGCTTCTTGGGGTGGAGTTTGGGGGGGGGAGGGGGGCACATATGCATCTATGGATTCCCTCTATATTAGCAAAATCATTGAATTACAAATTCCTCCCATGCTCATCCTGAGCCATTACATCTTCAAATGATCATAGATATATCGGGTTATAAGGGAGCCACCCCACGATAATGGATGGGTCCTCATCAATACCCATTTAGGTCAATCCTTATGGCACCTAGAGTCATGTTCCACTCATTAGAGTCCGTATGTTTCCCCATGGTGATGATAGTCCCCTTGCTTTCTTGGATTATCTCCATGAATTTAGCAGCTTCCATGGTGTTTTCAAAGATTCGGCGGTTCCTAGCCTTCCAAATATGTTTAAAGTGGCAAAATATCAATATTTGGGTTGCGATGAGACAAGAATGGATCTTTAACACCTTCCCTCCCAAGAAGAGACTGTTCTTGAAAAATCCTATTTAGGTCTTTTGGACCCATTTGCAAATCTTTCCAACAAGGCCATATATTGTCGAGCGTTCCTTGAAAAGGTGGGGGAGGTCTTCACAAGCTGTTTTGCATTACAAGCATCTATCCAGATTGATGCAAATCTTCACTGCAATTGGTAGGGTTCCCCATAACACCTTCCATAAGAAAACCTTCATTCCATGCGGCCATTTTGGATGGCAGATGTTCCACATGGTTGTCTCCCACCTTTGCTCCGGCCCATGCTTGCCCCACTGCTTGTTCAATGAGGAGAACCAATCCTTAGAAGACATAAGGGAGAGGTGTGAGACTAAGGGAACTACCATGAGGTTTCATCCACCCTACCACCCTTTATATAGGCCCTTGGCCATCCGTATTTAGAAACCCCTGTCCACATCTAGCAGTCGGCCCTTGACTTGGGTCTATGACCCCCCTAGGTTTGCCCTTGGACTTACATTACTCCCCCCTTGGAGAAGTGTTTTTTACCTCAAAAACAAAAGCGGTGATAGCATCATAAAGAAAACTAAAGTTTGTGGCAATGGCATCCTTCATGGATCCAATTGTTCGTTTGATCGAAGCCCCGTTCAGTAGAAGGTTCAATGAAACCAAGACTAACATCTTGATTTTTCATATTGTTGTTCCTTTGCAACCATCTTGTGTAATCGGACCATAACCAACATAGTGTGTAAACTCCATTTAGAACCCACATGAGCAAGTTAAATGAGTTATCACAACAAAGATGTACCCTAAAGAGTACCTCTTTTCACTCTCTATGAAAGTAACTGACTAACGTAACTCATTAGCAAAATGTAATTCCTTGACTTGTTATCTTGTCACATCAGGAAAGAACCCACCATAACAAGTGTTCAAGGTTGAGAACCTGATTGAAACATGACATTAGGCAAAATTTGGACTCACAAAGGGGCCCTTTAAGGAGTTTGACTTTACCTCTCTCTACCAAAACGGGCGCATGGATAATGTTTTGCAAACAAACTCCAAAGTTGGCGGAGGTTTGACAGTTAGAATGTCCTCTTCAAGCTCTATCTACTGATATATAGCACGCCATGAGATTCCTCATATTTTAGAAGATTGTTTTTTTGATTCACCTATGATGTGACAACTTTGTCGGAATCTAAGTGAATCAAAAAAAGAATCTTCTAAAATATGAGGAATCTCATGGCGTGCTAACCATCCAAAATGATTGGTAAATAGGTATCATAATCCCTTACAACATGGCTGAGAAATCAACACTGTTAAAAATAACCATCTTGGTTAATTGGAAAGATCCACAAGCACCCAAACCAAGCCATGACCTCTATTCGTGATTGTTAGATCTATTTTATACATATGCATGCCGCTCCAAATCAGCCTTTGCTAAACACTAGGACCCATAACACCTAGTGTGCATGCATTTAGCAAACATAGATCCAAACCTACATATCCATTATCATACTTGCCAATACTTATGGTGAATGTGATGCTCATAGCACACATGAAATAGGAGTGTAAATAGTTTTGAAAAGAAACTAAATACTTTCTATTGCAATTGTTTGTAAGCCTTGTTGAAACGTTTGAACCATAATAAAATGTGAAACATAAGTCACTTCTAAGTGCAAACAATGGAATATTTTTATTCATAGTACATAGCCTTGCTATATGCATAAACAACCATCCGTTAATGTTGCTTAGTAACACTAGTAACCTTAACAAGTAATTCTTAGTATCCGTCAATTTTTGGCCACTGAAATTGTTCTTGATAAAGTGTGTTGAAAATGGTCTAGCAAACGGATTTGAATAGCACATGGGAACTTTGCACAACACATAATTTAAATAGCGAGCACCAGTGTCAATCCTAGAAACTCATTCTCCACAGGTGGAATATGTCTCCAATAAGGATGTCAGAAAAAGGACATCTATCAAGTACGAGATGTACTTGTGTGTGGAGGTCACCATAAACACTCAACAACATGAGTGAGGGAGGGATCCTCATTAACCTTGCTCCACAGTGGCTAAACCAAACTCCTTGAGTTATGTTGTGTCCCATGTGACCACATGTGCCAAAGAAAACCGTGCAAAATGCAGAAATGTATTTGGGACATTGTGACCCAAGATTCTTGGCTCTTACATGACCTTGTCATCTCTCTGAAAAGAAAAAATGGATGAAAGCATTCAAGCTTATTCATCCAACTTGGCAAAGTCAAGCAAAGCATATTCTAAAATGGCAATTACCAAATCATATGCGTACTTGGAGATTGAACATAACATTCACTTACCCATAGTTACGAGCACTTTGAAAACCTAAAACATATAACTAGAAAGGTGCTTTACCATAAAACCAGCGTTGAAGATCCAGGTATTGGTGGCTTGTTAAACACTAAAGAAAGATTGTTGAACAACAAGCAGTAGAAACTCCTTGGTTAGCTTCTGCAATGTCAAAGCACTTGGTTAGACTTTGCAAGGAAACTGCTCAACCTAGAAATCGACGGTGACAAATGTAGTCTACCTTGGTCAGAAGTGTTTGGAATTGGAATTGGAGCTGATCTCTTTAGATAGATGATTCCAGTGCTAGAAGTTTACAGTTACAGTAGCTGTAAACTTCTAACACTGGAATCATCTATCTAAAGAGATCAGCTCCAATTCCAATTCCAAACACTTCTGACCAAGGTAGACTACATTTGTCACCGTTGGTTGCTAGGTTGAGCACTTTCCATGAAAAGTCTAACTAAGTGCTTTGACATTGCAGAAGCTAACCAAGGAGTGGCCTCATACACACAAAGAGTGGGATTTTGACAATATTGTTTTCTTCGACTACAGGTACAGATACAAGTACAGGTACAGGTACATAGAGCGGCTTGGTTAGCTTTCTCTGTGTTTCTCGGCCTCGCTTTCGGCTTCGGGCTTACGACATTGGCATTGACTCACAGGCTACAAGTTTCGGTGCTTGTGATATTATGGTTCCAGTGGGAGCAGTTGTTTATGCGTACCTACATATGTTGACACTTTTGATAGTGTTTGAGCTCTTTTGAGAGCGGATTGACTCCCCTCAGGGATGTTTAGTTGCATGCACATTCTTTTGATGCCTGTTTGAGCATCTTGACAGACTTGTACGTCTTTGTGGATACTGCCATTGTACGCTTTTGTGGAACCATCTTTTGACTAGTATGGCAGTCCCGACCATTTCGAAGACTTGGTCCGGAAGATAGCGATTTTTGAGACTTGGCTATATGTTTTTGCTGCATAACCTACGTTGTTGAGGGTCAATAGCGTGAGGTTTTCATTGAGCTAGGGTATTCTCAAATGTGGAGATACCTTCGATGATACAGGTAGCTGGAGCATCCCTTATGAGGCCTCGCCATAGGACATGTATAGAGTGGTATAGGTGCTTTTGGCACTGAGTTGGCAGTCTATGGTCAGTTTGACAGTTTATGCGCCTCAGTTTGTCTCTATACAGTGTGCTTTTGAGAGACATTGCTCTCTTTTATGCTTTGTGGGTGACATACTTGGTCATTTTGTCTCGTATTTTGGTTTACATAGTCCCAAATACAAAGGAGACTCTGCTGAAATTTTCCCAGAATCTTTTGGTAGTTTTGTCACCATGTCTACTTGCAGAGACCGTGACATTTATGACATAAATAAGTTTGATGATACTAATTTTCAGCTTTGGAAGAACCAAATGCATGATGTGCTTGTCCAAAAGAAGCAAATTTAGTTGGCTATTACCTATGCAACTAGAACTGAAGATATGCACATGACTCAGTTTTAGTGGGAGGGGCTTGACGAACTATGCAGGTCTACGATTAGACTGCACCTTGGAGAGTCGGTGTATTTTTCAGTGTTAGAATGCGATACTGCTCATGCTTTATGGTAGAAATTATGCGACACCTATGAAAGGGATATGGCTAGCAATAAGGCTTTCCTGATGCGAAAACTTTTCAACCTTCGTATGAAGGAGTCAGCTAGTGTTGCTAGCCATATCAATGATTTTGATTCTCTTTTTGCCCAGATTTGTGCACAGCGCATGACCATTGATGATGAGATGAAAGCAATCTTTTTTCTTTGTTCGTTGCCACCCTCTTGGGATATCTTTTGCACAGCTATTAGTAACTCTGCTCGTAATGGTACACTAAAGTACGATGATGTTACTAGTGCACTTTTGTCAGAGGAGATGTGTCGAAAGACCATGACTAGCTCGCATCATGGCGAATCTCATTATGTGCAAAGGGATGATAAGAAACGTAAGGGCCGTTCTTCGCAACGTGAGTCCAAGAAAGAGGGCAATAGAGATGCATCAAAGGATAGATCAAAGTCTCGTGGTCGCCGCAATGTTCAATGCCATTATTGTGATAAGTTTGGTCACATAAAAGAAGAATTGTTATGCTTGGAAGCGTGACAAAGAGAAGGGCAAAGGTAAAGGCAAAGATCATGATGATAAAGAGGAGAAACCAAAGAGTTCGGTTAAGATTGAAGAACTGAACGTAGTTCATGATGACAGTGATGCGCAAGACATTAATATGTTGGCTGAAAATAATGATGTCTTTTATGATGCATAAGAAACTCTATCTTTGCAGAGTTCTATGCCAGCTGAACTCCTTGTTAGTGGTGAAGTATCCCATACATGGATTCTTGATTCGGGTGCTTTGTTGCATGTCACACCTCATAGGAATTGGTTTACTACATACGAGGAAACCATTGGCTCTGTTACACTTGGTGACAGTTACTCTTGTGACATTGTTGGCGTAGGTGATATTGCCATGGTTATGGCCAATGGGGTGAAGTTTATCATCCATAATGTGCGTCATGTTCCAGCCTTGACACGCAATCTGATTTCGGTTGGACGTTTTGATGACTTGGGTTACAAAGTCACTTTTCATTAGAAGTCTTGGCATATTGCGAAGGGTCAGCGTATTATAGCCCATGGTTCTAAAATTTGTTCACATTATCCTCTTTATGTATCTGATAAAAACAGGGTTCTTTCGGTAACGGAGCTACCACCTGTTGCTTTGTGGCATAGCCGGTTAGGACATATGTCAAAGAAGGGAATAGAGACACTCTCTCGTTTGGGCTACTTACTGTCTTTGTCATTTTTCATATTTTCCCTTTTGTGAGCAGTGTCAATATGGAAAGCAAACACGGACACATCGTACACATTCTTTTTACAAAGAAAGAAAACCCTTAGAGCTTGTGCACAATGATTTATGTGGGTCTATGCCTTATAATCCCATGGTGGTGTGTCATATTATATTACAGTCATTGACGATGCAACACGGCATGTTTGGGTCTATGCCATGAAGTCTAAAGATGAGACCTTTTCTTGCTTCAAGAAGTTCTTATTGAGTGTTGAAACTCAGTCTGAACATAAGTTGAAAGCTTTGCACTCAGACAATGGTGGAGAATATGTCTCCAAAGAGTTTACCGACTTCTGTTCAAGTAGGGGAATTAAGTGTGAGTTTACAACTCCTTATACCCTTGCACAAAATGGTGTTGTAGAACGAATGAGTAGGACCATCCAAGAGCAGATTATGTCTATGCTATCACAGGATAATTTACTGCAAGCAATTTGGACTGAAGCATTATACACAGCCGTGTACTTGATCAATAGATCACCACATGCTTCATTACAATTTCGTGTACCTTTGGAGTTATGGTCAGGACATAAATTGTCTTATGAAAAACTCCACACATTTGGCTGTGAAGCTTATGCACATGTACCCAAGGAGTTGCGTGCTAAGCTAGATCCTAAATCCAAGAAATACATCTTCATTGGCTATGGTGTAGATGGTCAATTTGGCTATTTTTTATGGGATCCGAAAAGTCGATCGATGATCCGTAGCAGTGATGTTGTCTTTAATGAGACTAAGATGCGTAGACAGCCAATGAAAGAGGTTGAATTCCGGAAAGTGACATTTTTTTGATGTATATCATCTCCTGTCCAGACAGCTCCCGAGCCCATTACTACACAGGCTAGTACGAGTTTTGATCAGCCACAGAGATCTCAAAGAGTCTCACATCCGCCAAAACTTTTTTTTCCACGCGTGGATTTTGTTTTGCTAACAGACAATGGCGAGCCTTCTTGTTACAAAGAGGCTATGCTAGCCAATAATAAGGTTCAGCGGGAACATGCTATGAAGAGGGAGATGTCCAATATTGCAAAGAACAAAACATGGGAACTTGTTCCATTGCCAAAAGGTAGGAAAGCATTGCCTTGTAAATGGGTTTACAAGAAGAAGATTGGCAATTACAAAGCTTGTTTAGTGGCCAAAGGTTTCAAGAAAGAATATGGTGTCAATTTCCAGGAAATCTTTTCTCCAGTGGTCAAGATGACCACACTGAGAATGTTGCTTGCTTTGGTTGCTACTGAAGATATAGAGCTTGATCAAATGGATGTCATTACAGCTTTCTTACATGGTGATCTTGAAGAAGAGATTTATATGCAGCAACCTGAAGGGTTTGTGCTAAAGGGCAAGGAACATTTGGTCTGTAAGCTTCTAAAAAGTCTTTATGGCTTGAAGCAGTCGTCCAGACAATGGTATCAAAAGTTTGATGCATTTATGCGTCCCCTAGGTTATAAGTGCAGTAATGAGGATCCATGTCTTTACATGAAAAGACAACCAAAGGGACAGATTATTATGCTTATCCTTTATGTAGATGACATGCTTATTGATGGTCATTATAAGAAGAACATTGCTGACTTGAAAACCAAGTTGAAAAGTCAATTTGACATGAAATATTTGGGTGAAGCCAATCACATTTTAGGACTGCAGGATTGTAGATTTAGATTAGGATTTTGAGAATGATTGAAAGTCGAGACAAGTCTTAAGATCAGTGCTCAAAAAAACATAAAACACAAGAAAACGAGTGTTTGTGGACACTTTCTACAACCCCATTGCATGAGAATCTAGGAGTAGGATAAGTAGGATCCGAGGTGGATTTCAAAACATTGCTCTCTCTGAAAGAATCAAGTGTGAGTTGTTATTGGAAGTTGAAAAATTTTAGGTCTACGGCTAGAAATAGCTTGAAAAGACTCAAAACCACAGAGTTCGACTGGAGAGTAAGCTTAAGAGTTGTCTGAATCAGTTGGTAATCTCAAAGACAATCCAAGGTAAAAATTTCAAGATTTGGCCAAAACTCAAAATTATGTACTTTTTATTGACATCTTAGGACAAATTAAGTTTTGACTTGATTCATAGGCTTAAAATAGCTCATATAAAGACTGTCTTGCAAAAAATTGCAAAAAATTACAAAAAATTACTCATTTCAAGCCTGAAGTTAATAATTACGATTATTAACTTTCTACTCCAAATTGACCAAGGTTCATACCATTGACTCATTACATGTGTACAAAAAACTTTTGTAAAGGACCAAGAGATTTGGATCACTAAACTAGCAAAAAACTGGGTAAAAACTAAAGCTTGTACTGACTTTTTGAATCTTGAGTGTGAATTGGGAAAAAAATTGTCCAAACTTGTTGAAAATTGATTCATAGGCTTATATTAATGTGATAAACATGTGTACATGCTCAGTTGACCAAAAGAATGCAAAAAATTGTCAGTAGTAAATAATCACGATTATTTACATCTGCCCATTTTTTTTAACTTTTTTGACCAAATCAGCATACCACTAGTATTACCATGTTGTAATAAGCTTACAAACCAAATTTGGTGAGATTTGGATCACTGGATTGAAAATTGTGACTAAAATTGCGAAGTTAGTCTGTAGACAGATAATTGATGACCATTTGACAAAAAATTGTCCAAACTTGATGAATTTTGGCTAGTGACCTTAACTTAAGGTGCTTAATAGATCTATGTCAAAGTTGGGGCAAAAAGTTATAAAAATATAGCGAGAGTAAATAACCGTGATTATTTACATCTGCTTCAAAACTTGAGAAATTTGCAAATTTGGAGATACCACAGGGTCAAGCATATCAAGTAGACCTCACAAACCCATTTTTGTGAAATTTGGGTCACAAAAGTGAGACTTAAGCCAGACTTTTGAATTCAGAGTCTGCGAACACAAAGCAGTTGATAAACTTGGTCAAATTTTGTCTAAGCTTGTTGAAACTTGTCCAGAGACTTTAACAAATTGTATACTTGCCAAACCATCAAAAAAGTGCAAAAAACTGACAAAAGTAAATAATTGTGATTATTACTTATGCTATCCAGAGACATCAATTTTGACTTTTGAACTTAGATAGTGTTAGATCAACCTTATATAAAGCCACCAGGCAATTTTGGGTTCAATCGGATCAAAATTGGTACACGTTCACTCAGTTTCCAGATTGCAAATCAAACCTTTGATTTTTGCTAAAGTCGAATTTGAAAGTCAAATTTTGACTCCCCTCCCGAAGCTCGATTTGAAGTGATACACATAGACCAATTACGAGAGTAGCAAAAACTCTACTGTGTTTATAGAAGAATAGCTAACTTGATTTCAAATTTGTATAGGAATCAGGTTGCAGACAAGGAATCAGTGGCTTGACGGAAGGTCGCAATCAAATCAAGTGGAAATTGACGACAAGTCAATCCAAAGGTGAGTACTCTTCCACGGCTTCATAAGTCTATATGAACCTTAGATTTGGTTGTGCACTAGGAAATCAGGGTATACTTGGAGAAACCTCCAGTAGAGTTTCCACCGAAGAAAGCGTGAATCAAGGCAATTCCTTGCATATAATTCTTGAAGAAGTCTCAGCACTTTTTCAGATTGAACATTCGAAATGTCTTCTTATGCGACTCACTCAGAAATGGGAACGTCAGTGCGCTATAAGCATATACTATCTTTTTACAAGACTAACCGTCATGGTGTCCAAGTTTACTTAGACTCTGAAGAGGAGTATGATATTCACATTGATGACCATGGGATTGAGTTCGAAGAAGAGATTAGGGCAAACAAATAAGGAAAAATGTACATGGACAAAAACAGAACTCATTATTTTTAAGTTGAAAACCCTGATGTGATAGACAAATGGGGATTAGAAGTAAACACCATAATCCCAGATATGTCAGCAAAAGAAGGACCACCAACTTTAGAATTCGAGGGATACGATCAAGTAGATTTGAAGCCCTTGAAACGGCTTAGTACGGATAATCCTAGGATCGGACTCTATTGCTGGGAGGATAGAAATGTAAAAGACCTCATATGGACTTCGCATGCCAAGCTAGGATAACTAGCGGCCATGAAGATCATCTATATCTTCAAGATCAAAGATAAGGGATTAGCAAACCTACCAACCTACCAGTTTAGGGATTGTTATAACGACAAATTTGTTATGATGACTCCTGAGGAGGTAGAACAAATCAAGTACCAAGGGTATTCCACAAGGGATTGGATATTGGGACAAGGACCAGAAACAATTCCAAGGAATGAACACCGTGAGAGATCATCTGAGAGTAACATGAAGAAACCAGAAACCACCTTGTGCGCGTATGTCGCACTTCTCAATGCAAGGAACTTGTCGATACACTGTGTGCGAGCCACAAATGGCTCCAAGCACACAACAAGCCTAAATAGTAAGCTCAAAGATGGCGATGGTGTGTCACTCACCGCTCTACGCTTGTTGTCGTGGAGGATTATTCACCGCGAAGAAGAAGGAGCCGTCGTTGCACCGCACTCAACCGCTTCGCCGCCGCCGTGTCGCCGTTGCAATGCTCGATTGCACACTCTCTCTCTCTCTCTCACGCATACACACACACACACACACACACACACACACACACACACACACACACACACACACAAAGAGCTGAGGAAGAAGAAGATAGAGATGGAGAAAGAGCACTCTTCAATTGCACAAATGAAAGAATGAGGTTTTTTAGGTTTACATTGAATTTTATATGGGTTTTCCCATTCACATTTGGGCGTCCACACTTAGCCAATCTTACCCAAACGTTATACGTTCCAGTTTTAGAGTGCGCCTCTCATTGATGATCACTCTTAACCATTACCATTGGACCAACAAGCTCGGTACTTAACTCTACCAAGTAAATAGTACAACGTCCTTCGTAGGTGATAGGGTGTCCATGAGCCGTGAGGGTTAACATGCCCCCCTTCTTGATGTAGATTCCATCCTCGGAAGCTATTGAGTTGAGGCTCATTCATCGAGGTGGAAGAGCCTTTGAGATGAGTGTCCTTAGCCTTCTTCAGCCATTGCAAAATCAAACAACATTGGCACAGTAATTGCATTCTTATATACAGTTAAAAACCTTGGCAGTTATAGGCAGACAATTTGATTGGTAACAAAAAATTTAAACCATTTGTCAGCCATAAACATTAAATTGAAATATAATCAAACGCATAAACAATTGTAAAGGTAAAAAATTAAACAAGTCTGGGGTTGCTAATTTAACGATCGAAAGGTACTAAAGATCGACTATTAATACCATGAGCAAACTTCTCAATTTTCTCTGGTCAATTAAGTTGTTTAATCGTGAGAACCAAGTATTTCATGTCCGAGGGCTGACTAGAGGCTATACTTAGAAGACCTTGTAGTTAAGCTACGATAAAAGGAATTTCTCATGAAATCATCACCTAGATGATTACCTTTTCTTTGACCCCCCAAAGTCTTTTCACAGTGATTCAATTTGAATGTGTGTGCTTATTTTGTATGCCTTGATTTTTTGCTTTTCAAAGAAAATCACCCACGCTGGGAACCTCTAGGGCTCTAGTACCATAGGCGATATGTGAGTGAAGTACCAAATCAAGTTGATATTTCTCTTTCCACTTTAGATTTTACATTGTGGCACTTTGAATTTTATTTTATTTTTTTGTTCATTTTCAGCATTTTTGTTTTGTAACTTTGGGGGGTCATATAGCACTGTTACCCTCCCTAGGCTCATCACACTAGTAAACTCCCTTTATAATACTTAAGATAAAGGTCAATATGGACTACGCCCACTAGAAAACCCTAGTACATTTCACACAATGCTGCCTAAATCGGATTAAGAACCTAAGTAATCATTGATTATTAGGAAGGCATTCCCCATGGTATTAAGAGAAGATCTCTAACACCTAGCTTGCTCAAACTAGCTTAGTCAGACTGCTTGATTTTTGAACCTAGACAAGTGATTATGACAAAAATTACATTAAATTTAATCTTTGATACTAAACAAAGGCACTGAATATTATGCTACCAATCACAATCAAAGCAGACAAACATGGACGCAAAAAAGATAAGGGGCAATGCTAATGGACAAGAAACACTTGTTTGCGTTGATAATTGCACTTGATTTGAAGAGTGAGTTGAGATAAAGATTCCATGAAGGTCCAAATCCTAACTACAACAACATGTTCCTATACACACTAGGAAACACAAAGAATACCTCTAGGAGGCATATCAGTGGGAAAGGTACCAACACTTATTGAACACAATTAAAAAACATAAGGAACCCTAACCTAATTATTTGCACTCCCCTTAGAGAGTCAAGGGAATAGGATATTGTAGAGATTGGGGGGAAACCCTAAGGCTAAACCCCTATCCTCGTCGTCGAGATAAAAAAAGTCATCATCCATGAGACCATATGTGCCATCCGTGTAGTCATGTAAATCTTCTTCTTCCTCATAGGTACCCATGTTTACTAAGAAGGTCACTAGACCCCTATAGTCATCTTGGTCAATAGGGTAGGCTTGTGCAATGGGAGAAAATCTCTCTACTAAGTATGGATCAGACGTGGTCAAGAGATGTATCAACCATTCTAACTCCTCGAAATTCCTCTCACATGCTAGCGTACCTACCAAATCCCATTCACATGCAAGCACCGGAAAGACCATGTGAAACATTTTTGGAAAGTAACGAGGGTACCTCTCACCCAAGGCCGGAGTGGATGACTCTAGCGTACTAGCCATATCTGTACACGCAAATAGATGATGGTTAGAGTGCAAATATTACAAGGGTCGTGTTCTTGTGCATAATGTGTTTTTTATGATTTTGTGTTATGGCTCTTGATCAATTACTTTCTTATCTTTTTTTTGTGAGTATAAGGATTTATATATACATTCCCTAAGATTGGGAGATTGAGAGGTCAGGGAGGAAGGTTGAGAGGGAAGCAAGTGACTGATGGATGTCAGCAAACACTCCCGCCTTCCTTGGGTAGATCATATCGTTTGAAATGTGCTCGTCACCCTTTGAAACCAATTGTTCCAGTTGGTAATAGGTGAGGATTTTTTCCATTAGTTTTCTATCACCTTAGGTGTCTCGTCGAGTTGCAAGGGTGGTAAGGTACTCTCCCAGGATCGAACTTGAAGTGGTCCATCAGGTGATTCTTGAACACTGGGAGATGTGGATTCCTTTGTAGCTTCATGGAGGTCCACTATTGTAGGTGGAGGCTGTGGAGAAGCTTTTACCTCTATGGATGCATTACATGAGGAGCTAGAAGCTTCATGGGACTCCCCCCTTCCTGAGCTAGGTGGAACAAATCGTTCTTTCTTCGGTACCCAAACTAACTCTGGAGCGGGTGTGTAGCATTCTTTGATTTTTTCCTTTCCGCAATCTTCAATTTGTTTTGGAGCCACAGGATTGGGCTCATATGGACCCGGTGACAAGTAAGAACACAATCTGCGTTCTGGCACCCAGATTTGATCATTTCCTTGATAGTAGCCTTAAGCTTCCAATAGTCTTTTAGGAATCCAATGCAACATTTCTTTATATTTCTTGGGGCGAATAGGACGTCTCTTACCAGGCTCCTATCTTCTAGCACTGGCTATGGTTGCTAAAGAAGCTTTAGGGACCCACTTGTATGTTTTCTTTGTTATATTGGGATGGGTCTTGTGTGTCTCAAGCTTTATTTCAACTACATTAGTTGAAGCTCTAGAGAGTTGGGCTATGGGGACATGTAGTTCAACCTCTTGGACATGCAATGTTTTGGGTTTTATTTCCTTAAGAGGAAATATCTCAGGGACTATGGCTTGAGTGGCAGGGCTAAGAGTTGGTTTCTATGTTGTGACATCCCCTGTCCCCCAATCAATAGTGCATTTGGTCGCTATCATCCACGTGCGTCCTAGGTTTATATTACCCTCCATAGTTCCAACAGGCATGACCAAAAAGTCTTGAGCTACAACCCCATTGTCATAACTGACAGAAGTGTGCTAGATTCCAAAAACCTAAGTTTTTTTCTTGTTGACACCCTTGACTTGGATAATACTCTCCGATAGAGGTGGATTTTTCAATTGACACCATACTCCATATGACAACATATTATATTTAGCACCCGTGTCCAATAAGGCGTTATATAACACTTTTCCATAGACGCTATTTAGCTCAATAGGGTATCGTAGAGGTGTGTCAGAGTCCGACCAATCATCCTATGTTTCAACGTGGAATGCATGTGTAACTCCAAGGTTAGCCTCTCGTTGGCATCTTATGCGTTGTTGTCGCTCTTTAGCCTCAGCTTGAGCTTGTATCTTCTTCAATTTTGTTTATGCCTTGGCTGCTTTTTTTGTATGGATGGCACGTAGCTCCTCTTGGCTTAAAGGATCATAATATCGTTTAAATTTTCTCCCATTGAGGAATGCAATGGCTTCAACTCCATCAAGAGTCTCCACACGAATGGTTCCTTGTGGGGTGATCTCACATACTCTATATGGTCCTTTTCCCGCATATTTCAACTTTTTCTTTTTGTTACGCACTCCATACATAAGGAATTTATCACCAACATTGATATATTTGTTCTTTAGATGACGGTCAAACCATTTCTTTCTCCTATCTTTCTCCACAAGTGCATTTTGCATAGCTAATTGCCTCTCTTCATCTAGCCTTTCAAGGATATATAATCGCTCAACTAAGGGATTACCATCCCAACCTTCTTGAGAAGCTACTCGAAGACTAGGAACGACAAACTCCCATGGCATAACCGCCTCTTGGCCATACACCATCTTAAATGGTGTGCAGTTAATGGCAACTTCATTAGAAAAATTTTGAACTCATTTTTGGGCCTTTTAAGAGTGTCACATCATCAAAGTTGTACAAAAGAAAGCAACCCGATAGGCCCCTCTAAATATTGCTTAGAACCCCATAATATGACCTATCATTGGAAAGTTCTTGAAAAATAAATTCTAAAGAGCCAGGTCCGAAAAGTTTGGATGACTTCTATGAAAGTTATGCCATTTTTTTTCAATTAGCCAGGTTTTGTTATCGTTACGGTAATCTAAAATCACCTTTTTCTAGATCTACATGAAGGCAATGTCCGATACATGCATGCTATATATCAATAGATAGCATTTGAAGAGTAGATTCTAAATATCCAACCTCCGATAAGTTTGGATCTTATTTGCAAAAAATTTAGCAATCCCCACTTTTTGAAAGCTATGCCACATCAACAATTCTTACAGGGCCCATTTTTTAGTCTAAAGAGCCTCAACTGTCTTTGTCAAAATGGAAATGAGAGTTTATTTGGTACTCTCAGCTTGGCCATTTGCTTGTGGATAGTAAGGCGTGGACTTATGGTGAGCTATCATGAAGTTGGTAGTGAGTTCTTTTATTACTCCATTTGTAAAATGAGTACCCTTGTCACTCACAATCTCAAAAGGACAACCAAATCTTGTAACAATGTTCTCGAAGAGAAACTTGGCAGTTGACCTCGCATCAGCCTTACGTGTCACCCTGGCTTCTGCCCACTTTGTTAGATAGTCAGTGGCAACGATAATATATCAAGATTGAGTGCTACAAGCTGTCGGACTAATTGGGCCTACAAAGTCCAAACCCCCTTTTTAAAATGGTTGAGTCACTTTAATAGGATGTAAGGGCATATTATCCTTTCGTTATGTGACCTTGTAACGTTGGCATTCATCACATCTTTTTGCAAAAAGTGATGCATCCTTGAATAAGGTAGCCCACCAATAGCCTGATTGCAACACCTTTCTAGCTGTTAGTTCCCTTGAGAAATGTCCTCTGGCTATACCCATGTGGGCTTCCTGTAGTATGTATAAATACTCATCCTCACGGGCACAACGTCTAAGAATATCATCCTTCCCTAGCCTGTAGAGAGTTCCTGCGATGAGAGAATAAGGTAGAGAGTTCCTGCGATGAGAGAATAAGGGTCACACTCTTTTAACAGATTTCAAGCTATGTCTTTACGAAGCACTTTGGGTGGAAAACCGTTAACTAAAAATTTCACAATCCTCTCACTTCATTCAGGTATGGTTTCGACTAGGAATAGAGAAGTATCGGGCAACTCATCATCGACTCCAGTAGGGGCTTCACCATTGGGTATGCGAGACAAACGATCCGCCATGACATGTGTTTTACCAGGTCTCACCACAACGGTAAAATCAAACTCAAGGAGAATTAACAACCATCGTGTAATTATTTCCGTGGAACAAGGTTTATTTACTAGATACAACAAGGCTCGATGATCAACATAGAACACAAACTTGTTGGCCAGAAGGTAGTAGCAAAATTTCTTCACTGCATAAATCATACCTAAACCTTCTCTCTCTGTAGTGGTGTAGTTTCTCTCGGTATCATTCAATTGGCGACTTGCAAAGCTAATGGGGTAGTCCAGTTTATGTTCTCGTGGTTGAGCTAGAACATACCCAATAGCAAAGTTTGATGCATCAATATGCACATGGAAAATTACATTCCAATCGGGCACTCGTAGAATAGGAGCTCTAGTCAAGGTCTTTTTCAATGACTCATAAGCATGGTCACACTCCGCAATCCATTGGAACTCAATAAGAAGCTTGTACAAAGGACGAGCTATCTTGGCAAATTTTAAAATAAACCGTCGGTAATAACCAACATGGCCCATGAACCTTTGAACTCTTTTATAGTTTGTAGGTGGTGGCAATTCAGCAATGGCTTTAGTTTTTCTCTCATCTATGGAGATCCCATTTTTGGACACTATATGCCCTAAAATGACTCCATGCTTAACCCAAAATTGGCATTTGAAAGGGTTTAAGGAGATGCGATACATTTGAAAGGGTTTAAGGAAATGCGATACAATCTACACTTCTCAAACACTTTTTGTAAGCATGATAGATGTTCTTTCCAAGAGGAATAAACACAAAGGTCATCTAAGAAAGCTTCAGAAAACTCTCTCAGATATTCTCTAAAAGCAGTGTTTATTAATATTTGAAAGGTAGCAGGGGCATTGGTTAAGCCAAAAGCCATAACACAAAATACGAACACTTCGAATTCGATTATAAAAGCTGTTTTAGCTTGGTCCTCTAGCACAATTGTGATTTGATTGTAGCTAGAGTTCCCATCTGAAAAGCTATAAGCCTCCTTCCCTACAACTCTTTCAAGCACATGTTCTGAATATGGCAAGGGGTAATGGTCTCTCTTAGTGGCGGCATTGACCTTCTTGAGATCCACGCACACTCTGAGTTTCCCATTCTTTTTTGGCACAATCACTATTGGAGACACCCATTCCAAGTGCTCAATAGGGTATATGAATCCGCATTCCACAAGCTTTTCAATCTCTTCTTGAACAATTTTTGCATATTTAGGATTCATTGGGTAGGGTCGTTGTTGAACTGGTTTAGCCATGCTATTCATAGGGATTGTGTGTTTCACCATGGAAGGTGGAACACCTTTCATATCATGATATATCCATGCAAATATATCCCTGAATTTCTTGAGAAGTTCTTTAAGTACACACTCCTCAGTCTCTGTCAGATCATGGGCAATGAAAACAGGTTTGGACTCTTCTCTTGGTTCTACTAGCTCTATCTCCTTAACTATCACTGGACCTTCATAGAATCCATTGCTTCCATCGATAGGTTTTCTTTGAGCCTTTGTATACACAACCTTACGTTCCTCTGTGGTGTAGGATTTGAAACGTTTAGGTGCAGGGTGTAAGTCTGTGGGGTCCTGTTGTTCTGTGGACTGTGATTTCACTTCCGATTCCTTTTGTTGTTGAGCTAACTCTCGATTTCAAGTCGTCTCTTTACGGTACGAATCAACTTTGGCTTCTCTGTAGCCTCTAGTTGTGCGATGTCAATGGGTTGTGGACTACACCACATAATACTTTGAAGGTATTCACCCCAATTGTCTACCAACTTCCGATGAGCATCACATGCCCCTATATAATTTAGCCATTCTGCGGTAGATTTCTTTTCATTTATTCTAGCACGCACATTTTCTTGATATCGTCGCCTCTTATATTTCTTACTTTTCTTGTCTAATTTTTGATTACGACCAATCTCTAGTGAAGAGTCACTAGATGAATCACTACTGGTGTCTTCTGCTCCCTTGGATAGATTGTCATCTGGGGTACCACTGGGCCTTGAATGGTTTGTCCCCACATTTGCACTAAGGTTTAACTAAGATTCTTCATCCTCAGAGTCAATTTCAATTGATGATTTTGACCCCAAATTGTGTGGGCTAAAGTCTTGTGAGGCGCTATTGGTTCCAATGCCAGTCAAACTTTCATCTTGTAGGTCATCAGAAGCTATATGCATTGCTTCTAGCATATTTAAGGGTACGAGTGGTGGAATTTCATCCCCCTCATGTGTTACCCAGGTCGTCCCCCAAGTGTCTATGGTTGCTGCTAGGTGAACCCAATCCACAATGTCTAACTCAGTCATCCCAGGTAGTACATCCATATAAGGAGAATCTTCCCCAACATCAGTGTCTGCTTTACACGTATAACAATACTGGAATGGGGTCGAGTGAACTGTGGTGTTAGATCTATGATCAATTATAAACCTGTTTCCTAGAGGATGTGCTCGACTCGCTAGAAGATTCACTCAAATGATAGAATATTGGAACTGCAAGTAGACATGGTTTTTAGACCAGTCATGCACCATTTTTGTTTCCCTCATGAAAGGACGTCCTAGGATCATCTCAGATGCCATAGTGTGCTTGGACAAGTCCATAACAATGAAGGTAATTCTTATTTTATGTCCAAAGACCTTGATCTTGAGATCTTCTAGCATCCAATAGGTTTAACAATAGACCCATTGGCCATCTTTACTACTATGGTTGTGGTTGCAAGGTGAGGTCTTCCCATAGTTTCCAACACTGTTTAGTCACAATGCTAACCCCAACGCCACCATCAAGGATTCCCTGCATAGTTAATCCCTTAGTAGTGATTGGTATGGTCGCATTGGATTCATCACCCTCAAAGTATTTTCCCAACTTGTTAACATGTATTTCTACAACAAGGTTCTCATCTAGGTTGGGTTGTGGATCTAGTGTTCCTCCTCTATTGGCATCTCCCTGGCTCCAACTATCTGTGCAAATTGTGGTAGCCCAACCTTCAATTCTCCATTAAGGAAATCTCGAAGAGCTAAGAATAGCTCAGGGTCTCCATATAGTTTGGACAAGATGGTGGTTCTAACCTCTGAAGCCATGACATCCATCAATTTAGAAATATTTAGTGGCACCTTTTGGGCTTCAGTCCCTTGACGTGGGGAAGATGGGATCTCCATTTCTTCAATAGGGTCAGGTAGTCCCTCCGTAAACATTCTTTCCATCAAGAAGTGAGTACGCCCACTTTCCCATGACTTTAAATCAGTTTCTTCTTGGATGACACTAGGTATGGCTAAGGGTCTATGGACTTGGTGAGGTTGTTGTTTCGTAGGGAACACTGTGTTTGTAATCTGGATCTACCTAGGTGCTGGCTCTAGATCCCTTTGGGTATCTTCTACCAAACTCCTTAATTGTTTAGCTTGCTCGATCTCCTCCATAGGGTTTGGGTAAGTTCCTATCTTCATCTTGGATCCTGGCCATTGTGGCTCATGACGATCTTCCTTGTTAGTTTCTTTCTTAGTGGTCGTTTTGGTGTCCATGGTTTCACGTGAATCAGAATCCTCTTCAGCATCATTCATATATACGGGGTCGTCACCAGTCCCTATGTTGGTCTTTGAAGTGGGGCTTGATTGTGCTGCTTTTTGCAATCTCTTCCTTCGAGTTTTCTTCTTCTTCTGAGATAGGGTAATTGATGCCGTGTCTCTTTCTTCAAGAATATAATTTTGTTTTTGGAGCATCGATCGTGTGAGTACGTTTACTGGTACCACAGGAGTACTTTGTGATGGCTCCTTGGTAACCTTAATCAAGTTTAATAGTGTGATCTTTGGTGCATTTGGATTATTCGGACATTGGGCAATCAAATGATCTATGCCACATCGATTACACATGAGTATCGGAATTGCAGATGTGCTCGCTTGATTGGTTTGCATGAGTGTGGTGTTCTTTTGTAGCCTAGTAGGACACTTGGCCACATGATGTGGACCTCCACACTCATAGCATTGAAGAGGTGGTCTCTTAGCAGTGTAATTGATATTTTGGCCTCTTGCAGCAAGAGCAATGTGAAGAATGAGGATGCAAGAGAGCTACACAAGACAAGCACAAAGCACACAGAGATGGAAAGCTTCTTCTTCTTCTTCACAGAAAAGAGAGTACAAAATGACTAAGTGCTAAAACTGAAAAGTAGCACATATGTACATGCGGTCACTAAGTGTGAACTCGCTAGAAGCGTACTAGGCTGGCACTATAAGTGTAGTCCAGCTGTAGAATCACTGGCAGAGATCCTCCGTGTCGGTCACCTAACGCGCCAGTGAGTAAATGCCGTAAGCGGCCAAGACCCGTAGTGGATGCCAGCTCAAGGTGTAGAGCTCGACATCTCAACACTCCCCCTCGAGCTCTGCATGTTGCAGAGTCCAAGCATAGTCTGGAAACGTCGAAGCTTCTCAGCTCCGAGGGCCTTGGTAAAGATATCCGCTATCTACTCCTCTGTGCTGACGTAGACCAAGTCGATGTCGCCCGCCAACACTCGCTCTCGAACGTAGTGGTAATGGACCTCTATGTGTTTGGTCCTAGCATGGAACACTGGGTTCCTAGCCAACTGCATGCTGCTGAGGTTGTCACAATGAATGACAATCTGCTGGTCCACCTGCACTCCCAAGTCCTCAAGTAATGTGCGTAGCCAAGCTACCTCGCACGCCGCAACTGCTGCACCTCTGTACTCGGCCTCTGTGCTCGATAAAGCAACCGTAGGCTGCTTTTTGTTGCTCCAAGTAACAGCAGCACTCCCAAAAGAGAACATGAAGCCACTCGTAGATCTCCTATCAACAATGCTACCTGCCCAATCTGCATCTGTATACCCATACAATGCTAATGGTGCATCTGCTGCATAGAACAATGCGTAGTCAAGAGTCCCTTGCACATACCTAAGTGTGCGTCGTACTCCATCCAAATGTGGCTTCCTCGGAAGCTGCATGAACTGACTCTCCAAGCCTACTGTGTAGCTCAAGTCTGGCCTTGTGATAGTCAAGTAGATTAGACTACCCACCATCTTCCTGTACATATTGACATCCTCAACAACATCACCCTTCTCTGCACTCAGCTTTGCATTCACATCCAAGGGAATGGAAATCGGCTTACAATCAGCCATACCATACTTTGACAACATGTCCAAAGCATATTGTCTCTGTGACAGCCATACACCCTCTGGAGTCCTGATCACCTCAATGCCAAGAAAGTAGCGCAACTCGCCCAAATCTTTCATTTCAAACTCCTGTTTGAGAAGACCCTTCACATGGTCAATCTCCATAGCATTGTCACCAACAATAATAAGGTCATCTACATATATGGTAATGACCACAATCCCCACATCACTCTCACGTACATAGAGTGAATGATCAGCATGAGCTCTCCTAAAACCAATACTGACAAGATACTTGGCAATCCTGTCATACCATGCTCTAGAGCCCTGCTTCAACCCATACAAAGCTTTGAGAAGTCTGCATACATAATCTGGGTAACCTGGATCGACATAACCAGGTGGCTGATCCATATACACTTCCTCTTGCAACTCACCATTCAAGAAGGCATTCTTTACATCCATTTGATGCATAATCCATCCTCTAGATGCAGCCACTGCTATGACAGCTCTCACAGTCGTCATCTTTGCCACTGGAGCAAAGGTCTCCTCATAGTCTATGCCATACGTCTGTGCATAACCCTTTGCGACCAGCCTTGCCTTGTGACGCTCAATGTTACCATCAGCCTTATGCTTGGTTTTATACACCCATTTACAGCCAATAGCTTTCTTGCCACTTGGCAATGGCACCAACTCCCATGTGTCATTTGCTTCCAATGCAGCCATCTCTTCATTCATTGAATCATCCCAATGCACATTTCCAACTGCATCCTCAAAACATGTGGGCTCCACATCCTGTATCACAATAGCCATGTAGGCTTGGTGATGCGCTAGATACCCATCATAAGTCAATTTCTGAACTGGATTTCTGACTCTATTAGATCTGCGCGGTCCTTGGTCACTCCTTTGCCCTCTAGCATCTTCTTGTACTTTCCTTACACCAGGTGTCCTGACAGCCGAAATTCCAAATTCCTCATCAAGACTTTGTTCAGAACCATCTGAATCCATGTCTACATTTGAAAAACCTGATGATGCATCAACCATAAAGGGAGGTTCATCAACCTTTTCCTTTCCTTTTCGTGATACATTCCCTGTACCTGTTGGTGGAGTAACCTGCGTACGTAGTCTACCATTCCATGGTTTCTCAACAGAGCCACGAGAAGAGGACTCTTGTGGTCCACTCAAAACCTGTGACTGTGGCCTCACATTTTGTACAACCACATCATCTTTTACATCAGCCCCAATAGTGCCATGTGCATTACTGTACCAGCTGCTCATCTCATCAAAGACTACATCTCTGCTCACTCGTAATTCTCGTGTAGTAGGATTGTAGCACCTGTACCCCTTTTGTTCAAGGGAATATCCCACAAGAATACATTTCTCTGCTTTAGGATCCAATTTCCTACGCAACTCATCTGGTACATGCACGTAAGCTATGCAGCCAAACACTTTCAAGTGTGCCAAATCAGGCTTTGTACCTGTAAACTTTTCCTCAGGTGTTACATCATGCACCGCAGCTGTAGGTGTCTTGTTCATAATGTACACAACTGTATTTACAGCTTCAGCCCAGAAATGATGAGGCATGTTCTTCTCATTCATCAATGCACGTGCAACGTCTGCAATGTGCCTGTTTTTCCTTTCTGCGACCCCATTCTGCTGTGGAGTATATCTGCATGTAAACTGCCTGTGTATACCATGCATTCGCAGAAAATCTGAAAAATCATTGGAGAAGTACTCTCCCCCTCCATCTGACCTCAATGTCTTGATTTGCATATCTGTCTCCTTCTCAATCATGACTTTGAAGTCTTGAAAGTGACCAAACACTTCACTTTTGTTACGCATGAAGTAGACCCATACTTTCCTTGTATGGTCATCAATGAAAGAGACATAATACCTGCAACCATGTATACTTGCAGTATCGGTTGGACCCCAAACATCTGTGTGCACCACCTCAAGTGGCCTTTTACATACATTGCGCTCATGTGGAAATGAGCCCTTTGACTGTTTTCCAAACTGGCATGCTGCACACACTTTATGCATACCATCCACCTTGAATTTGGGCAAACCTTTTACAATCTGTTTTGATTGCATGCTGCGCAATCTCTGCTCATTGACATGGCCAATGCGTTTGTGCCAAATGTCAACATCAGCCACAACACCTGTGCCCTGTGCAAATAATGCAGCTTTTACCTCAGGCATGTCTACATTCAGCGTAAACATTCTGCCCACACATTTGCCCTCTGTGATCAGCTTACAGCCATTCTGGAAATCTTCTACATAACAGCCATTTGGATTGAAGCGAACCTGCAAACCCTGCTCAACCATTTGTCCAACAGAAACAAGATTCTTTGTAATGTTTGGGACATGAAGTACATCTGCTAAGTACTTTGATTTTCCACTCTTCGTATTTAGAGGTATGTCCCCTACATGAGCAATGGGGTGAGCTGTATCATCTCCTGTCTGCACATAGCCTGACACATCTGGTTTGCGCATATCTCTAAACCACTCTCCACGAGACGTCATGTGATTAGAGGCACCTGAATCCACATACCAAACATCATCTTGGGTGGAATTCTCTGCAGTCATTGTATTCATTACATGCTGCATAACAAACATGCGCTCGTTTTTGCTGTCATCTGCATCTCTGCTAGTAGATGCATAGTTGCCCTGTTCTCTCTTTCTAGTTGCTTTTCCCTTTGGACAGTCACGTGACATGTGACCTCTTTCACCACAAGTCCAACATTCTCTACTATCTGGAGTATGTTGCTGCCTGCTTGATCCTGCACCACGACCTCTTTGACTCCCCCTGCCTTGAGACTGGTTTCCCCTGCCACCTGTATTGTTTTGATTTGATTGACCTTCCAGAAATTGGCCCCTGCAACCCCTTGGGCCTCGACCACGACCTCTACCTCTACCTCTGTTGGAGTTAGAATAGAAGGCCTGTTCAGAATTATTTCTGCCATGAGAAGAAGATGTGTCAAGGTTCTTCTCCTCAAGAATAAGCATAGAAATCAAATCTTGGAACATGGGGATGTCGTCTCTTGTATTCATGGAAGACCTAAAATGTACATACTCATCTCCTAGACCATCCAAGCATGCACGGACAATGTCATCGTCTTCCACTGAGACTTTAATAGATCCAAGAGCCTCAATGATACTCTTGATCTTCAAGGCATAATCATTGATTGAGAGGTTGTTCCTCTTAACCTGATTTAGCTCCGACTTTAGTTGAAGCTTCCTGGCCTTGGTGTTCACCTCGAACACTCTGCTTAAGTTTCTCCATGCAATGGCGGGGGTTTCAGCATCCTGTAGATAGCCCATCATGCCATCTGTGATGCTCATAGACAACCAATACATCACTTTGCTCTGGCCTTGTTGCCAGTCCCTCAAAGCTTTCCTTTGTTCTCCTGTAGCATTTGCCTCGGGAATCTCTGGTTCCTTTTCATTGTCTCCTTCTACATAGTCCCAATAACCTTTTCCTTTTAGGAAATTTGTTATTCTGAACTTCCATGCAGGGTAGTTATTTTTCTCAAGCTTCTCAGTAACAATCTGACTGAAACCGTCAGACATCTTGAAGCACAAAGACAAAATAGCTGCAATCTGCAAAAACCTGCAAATCTGCTGAACCTGCTATCGTGGTTCCTGTAACGCTTTCTACACTCAACGAGTGTCCACAATCAAGCGTTTCACAACCACTGTACTTGTTCAGTAAATCTCTGTATACTGCACTTTGGAGACCTGTTCAGAAACTTGTGCGAAAAACCCCTAAAAAAATTTTCGCTGCGCGAGGCGCCTTCGGCATCTGGTCGTGGATTGCGAACGAAGGGATTGTGATGCTCTTGCTCTCTTGCCTGCACCAGGCTCTGATACCATGTGAAGAATGAGGATGCAAGAGAGCTACACAAGACAAGCACAAAGCACACAGAGATGGAAAGCTTCTTCTTCTTCTTCATAGAAAAGAGAGTACAAAATGACTAAGTGCTAAAACTGAAAAGTAGCACATATGTACATGCGGTCACTAAGTGTGAACTCGCTAGAAGCGTACTAGGCTGGCACTATAAGTGTAGTCCAGCTGTAGAATCACTGGCAGAGATCCTCCGTGTCGGTCACCTAACGCGCCAGTGAGTAAATGCCGTAAGCGGCCAAGACCCGTAGTGGATGCCAGCTCAAGGTGTAGAGCTCGACATCTCAACAAGCAGCTACTTGATAGACAGGTTTGAATTGTCCCCAATAGTCCTCCATGTAGTATTGTGGACTTTCTTCAAGCACATCCATCCCATAGGCAATATTAGGGTCTATATCTTCCTCACAGCCTTCCAAACAAACAATGGCTGACTCACAACCTACTTGATTCACATAAGTGATTCTCGGATGTGGTGGTTGCGATCCTAGCACTGGAGGTGGTAAGGGTGTTGTTTGAACAACATTTTGGGCCCTAGGGACCATGTGTTGTGCTGTTTGTTCAAGAGGTGGGACCGGCATCAATGCAGACACTCGAGGTGTGTCTATCCATGCTAAGGTTGGTCTATTGGCCATCGTGCACTTCAATACTCTGCAATCCTTAGCTTGATGACCATACCTCCCACAGGCATTGCAATTCCCATTGAATTTTACTCTAAAAGTAGGGCATTCACTAGTACTATGCGGTCCATAGCATACTGAGCACCATTGTTGCTCCCTTCTTGGATACATATGATTGTTTTGCGGAGCACGATTGTCTCTAAGATGCTCTTGAATGGCCTTGGTGAGATCTGCTAAAGTCATTTCAGATATCTTTGGCTCCTTAGCAATAGGCTTTAGGGTCATTGGCTGATGCCTTGATACTTGCGAGCTAATAGATTTAGGCTCAACAGACACTCTTTCTCCTTGAATCATTAAATTATCCTCAAATTGGATCACACTAGTGGTGACTGCTTCCCAAGTGGTGATACCTCTAATGACTAGGCCATTGTAGATATCCTCATGTCGTAATCCCCTAATGAATCTATCAAGCAATTGATTATTATTGAAGCGCTCATTTGGGTTACAGAAAGAGAATTCAAATGCTTTAAGCGACTAAAGTAAAGTCTCTCACCGACTCTCCTTCCTCTCGTTGGGCTTTCTGGAGCTGAGAGGCTACACCCCAAAGTACTCCCTCTCGTATGTATTCTTTTAAGAATAGTCTCCTAAGAGTAGGATAAATCGTTTTTTCTTCCACCCTTAGGGTTCTATACCAATCCCTTGCCTTCCCACTTAAGGTTAAGCTTAAAGCATTACTCTTATGCAGGTCATTGTGTTCTCCTAGAGAATCGTATATTTGTTCAAACACTTCGATATGCTTTCTCACATCCTCGTCTCCACTAAGTTTTTGTGTGAGCTTGTCACTATTTGTACTACCTTACTTCTAGGCTCTCTATCAGGCGTGTTACGCATATTCTCAGCAATAGATCGACCAATAGCTTGAGCAAATGTTGCCAAGTCACCTAAGTAAGCAGGCATCGTGGGTGAAGGCGCTCTAGAGACTACATGTGGAGTAGGTATTGGCATTGGGCTTGGCGCATAGGAAGCCCTTGGGTTCCATGTTTGGTATGGTGTTGTGCCATGTGGTGGTCCAAAGTTCATATGGGTGGCCCTAGGCATAGCAGACGTTGGATGTGGCATGCTAATGCTAGCCGGTATAGTCCCATGGAAATAAGAACTTGGGTGTTGTGGTTGTGGAGCATAGGTAGTTGAAACAATGGGAGGGGTAGGGACTACATGAGTACGAGGACCTAGGGGTGTATACGATTGGTACACACTTGTAGGTACTGTTGCAGGCATGGAGCTGCCATGTAGTGGTGCTTTACTAACAAATGAGGTCCATGGCATGTTCCTTGGCATGCCCATCATTGGGGTAGGCATGGTAGCCGTGGTGTCATCAAGGGAAAGATGAGCTAGACTTGGAAAGGTAAAGCTATCACTTGTGGGCTCAGATTGCACTGAGACCCTTGGCGAAAGAACATATGGAGGATACATCGGACTTACCGAGGGAGTCTCCATCTGCGATAAGGTATTGCTTAGCCTTTCCTATATCCAAGAATCTCATGATATCCGTTGAAGGCAGGTTGATCCCCTTGTTCCGTCTCTCTAACTCAATGACCCTATGGATGACCTCACAAACTCTTTGTTGTTGATCCTCCACACTAGTAGCACCCATTATGGATTGTAGGACATCTAACCAACCCACGTGATAGGTGTGACCTGTGTATAGGTCGGTTAGAGTTTCCGTTTGTAGTTCGTACTACCAATTCTCATTTAAGAATGCTCCATCTAAGCTTGAGGTGCTAGGGGTGTCCTTTGAACTAGATGCAATGTTGCTTTCTAGGGGTTGGCCCTTAGTAATTTCTAAGTCAGGAGCACTTGATTGCTCTCTTAGCATGCTTTGTTAGCAAGGATATTGACATAGGGGCTTTCAATTTTAACTCTCTCATTGTTCCACCTTGCGTAAGCTCTCGAATTCCTTTTCCCTAGCCGCAATGATATATCGCTCAACCTCCACTTTGGCAAGGCTTCTACCATCGGGTAATATGACCTCGGAGGAGAATAGCTCTAAAGAGTCAGGAGGTGCAGCGAATGAAGTATTCATGTGCACATTCTCTAAGGGCATAGGGTCTACGTTGGTCATGAATGGAGAATTTACTTCCCCATCCCCCTCATTTACATCGTTAACTCCATGCTCGGAGCGAGTGGCTCTACTAAAGGTTTCCTTCAAGTGGCTAAGCACGCTCAGACCATGGATCCATGGCATGCATGTCTTGGCTTGAGCTATCCGGATTAGGCATTGGATAACCCTCCATGACGTCGTAGTCAGAGGAAGAGTCACTAGCCGCTATGTTTGGGTCTTGGTTTGTACTACCTTGGGTCCCCTTCGAGGGCCCGGAACCTAAGGTAGGTGGATATTGAGAACTTGCGTAAGTAAAAATTCTCTCTAGTTGCTTCACCTCTAGCACACGACCAGAGCGTAGATGCATGTGCCTTTGGCACCCTATAAGCGTCGATGAATAACCTCGAAGGTAAACCGCTTACTTTTCTAGGCATCCGTTTTCACTCGTTTTTTTAATGATTTTAATTGATTGATTTTTGATTAAAGTGTGTGATAGCTTGAAATGAGCGTATCACTCAGAGGGTCGTGGTGTGCTTTACAACACAATGTTCGGTCACCTGAAGCGTCGTTGGTCCTAAAAAAAGTCGATTTTCAGCTACGTGTGAAGCTAAAATACGTAATTTTAAAGGGCGACTGAGGCCTGAGCCTGAGCATGAGCATGAGCTTGGGCTTGGGACTGGGCTTGGGTCTGGGAGATATTCCTGACCCCGGTCCTATCTTTAATTTTTTTTTAATTAATTAATTTATTTATATAAGGATAAGGGCGCCGCGGCCTGCGCGCAAGCACACACACACTCTACCTACCTACTCACAACTAATACATCTACGCACACACACACTCTCCCTACCTACTCACAACTAATACATTTACTATTACACACTAACACACTTCATTAGATCTCACAGATCTACTTCCTACTTAATGTACTTTGGATTACATAGAACTAACAACCTTAATACTAAGACTTTATCACAGAGAAAACACGGTAACCTTTCAAAACTTCATTAACAAAGAAATACACAGTAGCAACACAAAATTCCTTCTTCTCAACACACACACCTTTCTTCCCTACCTTTCCTACAATCGAAAATGCACCACAAAGAAGCACAGAGTGCTACTCGAGCTTAGTGTATGGCATTTCCGCGGCAACGATGCCAAAAATGTGCACGTATGTCGCACGTGTCAATGCAAGGAACTTGCCGATACACTGTGTGCGAGACAAAAATGGCTCCAAGCACACAACAAGTCTAAACTAGTAAACTCGAAGATGGTGATGGTGTGTTACTCACCACTCTACGCTTGCTATCTTGGAGGATTCTTCGACGCGAAGAAGAAGGAGCCGCCGCCGCGCCGCGCTCAACCGCTTCGCCGCCGTTGCACCGCCATCGCAATGCTCGATTGCACACACGCTCTCTCTCTCTCTCACGCATACACATACACACACACTCTCTCTCATGCATACACATACACACAAAGAGGTGAAGAAGAAGAAGATGGAGATGGAGCAAGAGCACTCTTCAATTGCACAAATGAAAGAATGAGGTTTTTTAGGTTTAAATTGACTTTTATATGGGTTCGCCCGTTCACATTTGGGCGCCTACACATAGCCAATCTTACCCAAACGTTATACGTTCCAGTTTTAGAGTGCGCCTATCATCGGCGAGCACTCTTAACCATTCCATTGGACCGACAAGCCCGGTACCGGACTCTACCAAGTAAATAGTACAACGTCTGTCATAGGTGATAGGGTGTCCGTGATCCGTGAGGGTTAACACACCTCATCATGTAGAAAATCGGGTGACACTAAGGCCAGTCCAGGGCTACACGAGTCACTCTTTCCAATAGACTAGTTTGAAGGAATCGGAACAGGACCAACTGCAAGGAGACCGGGAGTTGAACCAAATAGACGCGTCAGACCAGCTGATTTTTAGAAATGGGTCAAAAAATACAGTGGATCAGGGGATTCATACGACCACTTAGCAAGCTTTAAACAAGTGCTAAGAGCAGAGCGTATATTCGATTTCCATACTCAATTCGAGGGGTTTGAAATTACATTAGAAGGAAAAGCATTGACAAGGTTCCAAAACATTCCACCAAGGTCAATCATGGACTTGAACACTTTAGATCAAGGATTTGTGGCTGCTTGTTTCAAAACGGAGATCAGACACAATACAGTAGCTCAAATTTACAGCTTTAAATAGAAACATGGTGAGTTTGTTAGGGATTGTGCAACTCGAATGAAATAATACATTGCCAGATGCCCAGAGCTAGAGATACCTGCAGAAGAATGACTTGTATCTTTGTTTCTGGAGGGACTGCTAAACAAAGAAATTCATGCTATACTCTATAGCAAGAATCCCTAGAAGCGTGTGTGTTAGATGTTATTGACTTAGGAGACAATTGTGAAATTTTCAATGAAGAAGATGTTCCTAAGGATAACCAAAGCGAGAAAACGGAAAACGGCTTCCACTAAACCAACACAAGTGGGAACGGCTACTGCAACACCACTCTCAGCCATAGAAGACATGCTTAAAAGGATAAACGACATGATAAACAACATGTGGAAAGCACCTATGAGGGGACCAGGACAAGGGATACCTCAATAGGGACAACCAATTAGGCCACAAAGATGGTGTGCAATCGAGGATAAATGGACCAACCATGAGACCCACGAGTGCTACTTCAGACCAAAGTATGATGGGAATGTTCAGTACGTGCCCATGAGGCCACAAGGACAACCCATGTACAAATATCAACCTAATATGGCCCAAGCTCAAAGACCACCAATCGGTATGGAAAGACCTCAACCTATGTTGGGCAACAACCTCCTTATCTAGGACATAACGCAGTGCCTGTAAAGTACATGCACTCTGAAGGAGTCATAGATGAACAAGCATTGGTGCCTGTTACACCCTATGTAGAGCCTAGTACATCTACAATAATGGAAGAAGGATAATGGTATAATTCACATCCACCACCCATGGAAGAAACCGTGCCTTACGCTCCACTAGATCTTACACCAATGTATTATGTAGCTAATCAAGGTGTCAGAACTTACATGGTAAGATCCATGATGAAACCAAGAACAAAAAACTGTCATAACTGTGGTGCTGATGATCACTAGAAAAATGAATGTCTAGAGCTTGACAAAAACCTCAAACGAATTGAAGCTTATTGCATACAATGTTGCAAAAAAGGAGAACACTTTTCAGAAGATTGTCCTAAAAATCCTTTAAACAAGGATAAAATCGTAGTAAACGTAGTCCAAGTGATACCTAGTAGCTCATCAGATAGTGAACCGATTGTTCCAATCAAGGTAATCACTAGAGCCCAGGCCAAGAAAAAGAAACACAAATCCTCTAATGATTCAGAAAATATGATTGAAGCATGTGATACCTAGTAGCTCATTAGAGAGTGAACCGATTGTTCCAATCAAGGTAATCAAGAATCAAAAGGAGTAGAAGCAAAAGATATGAGATAAGAAAACAAAAACAACGGGTAGAAATCGAGGAGAAAGCAAAGAGGCTATTCCAAGAAAAGTTGAAAGAAACTCGGAGTGAATTTAAAGAAACAACCGTGAAGGATCCATTCTGGTTGATATTTTTGAGCCTATTAATGCCGCCTTGGAAGCCTACAAAGCAGGACTTAAAGCAAGCCAAAACATGGAAAACAAATGGAAAAACTATCCTTCTCCAGACATGGAAGCAGCTAAGCTTGAAGCTTATCAAAATTTGGTAAGAATCACGCAAGAGATGCTGAAAAAACAAAAACCCAAGCTTGAAAATATTACAAACCGGAGGAGCTTGAGGTAAGAGACACTAAAGAAAAATCCGATGTGGTGGCAGAACCCCACCTTGAAACAAAAGAACCACAGCGTATAGTGCCTGACAGCGAAGATGCCTTAGACGGAATTCCATTCGTAGAGGAAGACTAGCCAAGACACTTATGAAAAAAAGTGAGAGAGATCAATGATGGGAGCTTAACTCTAAAGTCAGCTCCTATAGAGAAAGTCCGGTTGGATAACCTACCTTCCGATGTAAACATGGATATACAATCCTTGCACGGGGATTGCGGATCGGAAGCTTCAAGAATGTCGAAACCATTGACCTTGAAAACATTACCTTCTTACTTGGAAGATAATGAAGATGAATCCATCGTGTGCAAGACCACTCAAGAAACTTAGGACGAGAAGAATGTATCCTAGAAAGAGACTGCACAGATGAAGCCTATGTACATGAACCCTTTCTAGAGCATTTGTTTGAGCCATTCGAGTGGACTCAAATTTTGGCGACAATGGATGTATGTGTGAATACGTCTATGCCTACTCAATTTTGCAATGAGGATGGTCACACATAATTCCCATCCAAATGATTTCAATCCTCAACATTGAAGCGAAGATGAGGAACCCAAGGACTTAATGAAAGCTCAACAGGTCTTTTCAGACCTCTATTACGATGCAACTGATGAGTTAGATGAACACTCAGCTACCTCAGAAGATTCGGGGTCGAAAAAAGAGCATACAATAGCTAACTTACTCTGAAAAGGAGGGGAGGAAAAGTTTTTTAACTTCCCAAACCAGAAATCAAGAAGACAAAAATGGTATAAATAAAAAAAAGACACCAGAATTGTGAAAACACGACCTATGCCATCAGTCTCCAGTAAAACAAAATTCCTAATGCAGATAGATGCTAATGATTGTGTCAAGGACAAAATAACTGGCAGAAATCCTTCAAAAAAAAACTTAGAAATGTCTCAAACTACGAGAAAAACAGGGAAGGGTACTCAAGAAAAATTACAGGATAAGAGACCACTTATGACTAGAGTCGAGCAGAAAAAGAAATATCAAGAGTTGAAAAAAGATCTAAAAGAGATATACACAACCGAAATGGAAACCACAAAAGAGGATGGTAAGGAGGTAATGCATGTTCCATCGCATTACGAAAAGTATACTCTCCAAGATCGGAAAATTATAGTCGAACACCCTATTAGGGAACTACGGAAACATGGCAAATCTTACAAAGGGCCTGAAAACGCTAAGAAGATAGACTTGACTGAACCAGGAGAAGGGCTTCGACCTGCTTACATTGCGAATGACCTAACAAAAATAGAAGAAAAGCTTTTGCTAAGCTTGCTGAAAGAATATCGAGATATCTTCGCTTGGTCTTACAAGGATCTGAAGGGTGTTGATCCAGAAATCTGTCAACATATCATACCCATGAGAGATGTGCAAAACCAAGTAGACAGAGACCATACACGTATAATGAAACATTTTCCAGGAAGATAAAATAAGAGATTGAAAAACTAAAGAAAGCCGAATTCGTCTACAAAATTGAACACACAGATTGGGTGTCTCCAATAGTGGTAGTACCCAAGAAGAATGAAAAATTATGAGTGTGCGTTACTCTCAAAAAGGTAAATTAGAGATAACTTCCCTCTTCCAATAACTGAGCATGTTCTAGAACGAGTTGCAGAAAAGAAGCTTACACCTTCTTAGACGGCTTTTCGAGATACATTCAACTTTTGGTTGACCCAAAAGATCATCATAAAACTGCTTTTGCAACAGAATGGGGTATATTTGCCTATCGGGTTATGTCGTTTGGGTTAACTAATGCTCCAACCACGTTTCAAAAGTTGACGAGCCATGCTTTCAAAGAATATATTAGGAAATTCTTAGAAGTATATATGGATGATCTATGTGTACACTCATCAATCCGGGATGATCATTTTGAACACCTCAAAAAGGTATTCGAAAAATGGAAACTTTATAGGATTTGCTTAAATCCTGAAAAGTGCACATTCATGGGTAGACAAGGAAAAGTTCTTGGACATATAGTGTCTAAAAATGGCATAGCTACTGATATTGAGAAGATATATGTCATTGCTGATTTGCCTAGACCAACAACAGTCAAGGGGGTACAAGCCTTCATGGGGCATTGTGATATTACCGGTGGTTTATTTACATGTACGCTATAATTGCAAAACCCATGTATAGCTTGACTACGCACTTTGAATGGAGTAAGGCATGTGAAGAATCCTTCATGAAGCTTAAGCAAGCTCTCACCTTAGCTCCAATATTGAAAGCACCAGACTGGAATAACGTATTCCACGTACATGTAGATGATTCTAATTTTGCTATTAATAGTATACTAGCTCAACTAGAAGATGGAAAAATTGACTTTCCTATTTCTTATGCTAGCCGACAATTGAACATGGCAGAAAAGAATTACACCACCACAGAAAGTGAAGGATTAGGAATGATCTATACCGTTAAAAAGTATAGACATTACCTATTAGCCAACAAGTTTGTGTTCTTTGTGGACCACCAAGCTTTGTTGTATTTGGTCAACAAGCCATGCAGCACGGGAAGAATAGTGAGATGATTCATCATTCTTCTCGAATTTGATTTCACTGTGGTTGTAAAAAAGGGCACTACACATCAACGAGCAGATCATTTATCAAGGATTGTTTCAGGGGAATCACCTAAAGGGGTAGATGATGATCTACCAGATGCCTATTTGTTCTCCGTGGAAATGATACCTCGATGGTCGGAAAACATTGTGTCATCGATGACAATAGCTCAAGTGGATTCACAAATACCACTTCCTATCATGATCAGATTAATCGAGCAATCGGCTATGTATCAATTACTAGCTGAAAGGCTATACAAAAGAAATCGGGACAAGATATTGTTCTTATGCATTAATCCTGAAGAAAAAGAACAGTACCTAAGTCAAGCACATGCTACCATAGTAGGACTTCACTTTGCGTGAGACCAAACTATGCAACGAATCTTGAGACTTCGAGTATTTTGGCTGACTATGAGGAGGGATGCTCAATCTTCCTCAATGTCAAAAACAGACACCCATACCTCATGTAACATTGTTTCAAATGTCACCTGTTCCTAAGTGGAGTAATTATCTGGTTACTTATTGAGCCGAACATTTCCTGAGGATATGAGTAAATACCATCAAAGAGAAATTGAAACTGAAGCAAGAGACTATGCTCTTATTGGAAACAAATTGTATCGGAGAGGTAAAGATTAACATTTGCGTCTTTGTGCAAATGAAAATGAGTATATTCCGATTATAGAACAAGCACATGCTAGATTAGCTAGATGTCACTTTTCTAGTGAAACCACCACAAGAGTAATCTTGATGGCACGCATATGGTGGCCAACACTTTTTGCAGATGCTAAGGAATATGTTCGAAGGTGTGATGCTTGTCAATGAGTAAAAATGCCAATACGAGTAGATAGCATGTCCTTAAGACCAATGATGGGGGCTAGAGCTTTCGCAAAATGGGGTATAGATTTTGTTGAACCAATACATCCACCGGCTTATAGAACCCAAGCTCAATATATCATTGTAGTTACGGACTATTTGAACAAGTGGGCCGAAGGTAAAGAAACTCAAAAGAATGATGCCAGAACCACTGCTCCATACTTATATGAGTACGTATTCACAAGATATGGACTATCAATACAAATTGTCAGTGATCGGGGAACTCATTTCCTCAATGAGGTAATCGAGTATTTGCTTAATGAGTTTATGGTCATCCATAACAAATCAACTCTCTATCACCCACAAGCCAACGGACAAGCTGAGCATACAAACAAAATTCTTAGCTCGGTGCTGACTAAAGTGGTTAGTTTAGGAAGGACAAACTGGGAAATGAATCTCCATGCTGCTCTATGGGCATATCAAGTTTCATTCAAAACAGCTCTAAATGCTACAACCTTTAACCTTGTTTATGGTCTTGATGCCATACTTCCAATAGAATTTCTATTGCCGACATTAATGGTAGCACAGAATCTTGAGTGGACTGGGCATGAATTGTCAGAAAGACTTGAAGATTTGGAAAAGCTAGATGAGCAAAGGCTAACTGCTGTAGCTCACATCTATGCACAAAAGCAAAAACAAAAACAATTTTTTGATTCCCACTTAATCACAAAAATCTTCAAGAAAGGGGATTTAGCTTTAATCTATTCCCTTAAGCAACACATTTCCAAGTTTAAGAAAAAGGGAAATAGACCATTTATCATTGAAGATGTATCTCCAAATGGATCAGTAAAATTATCAACCATAGATGGTGAACCAATGGCTAATTGGATTAGTGGATGTCGTTTAAAGAAATACAATTTGCCACTAACCATGAAATTGCTAGAAAGAATGCATGTAGCCAAGCAAAGAAAGATCAAACGACATCAGGTTATTGATGAAGCCCAAGAGGAAGCTCGGCTTCCGGTACTCAAGCGGAAAGCTGCTCTCAAGAATCAACAGATACCGATTCCCATCAACACTCTGGAAATGAATGATCGACAATGGGAATTGCCTAAAGACACAGTTTCAACAGATGATGACTGGTTAGACGGAATGGACCTACGCATCAAAGTAAAGCTCAACAATCACAACACCAATGCTTTGGTCGACATAGGAGATGGAGTAAATGGAGCAAGTTATTCCATGTACAAAAAGGTAACAAGTCAAGCATTGACAACAGGAATAGCGACAATCAAAGGATGCAACAAGAATCCAACTCCAACATTGGGAGTAGTCAACTTGAACATGATAGTACATGGATGTTCATGTTGTCATGCAGCTCCGCTCCTATGCTAAGAAAGATGCTAGAAAAATGTACATTAAGCTTACCCAATTAATGGTTAGTGATCCGGGCTTGTTAACAGGCCAAGTTTAATGATTAATGTATGCCAGATGCGGTTTAAAAGGGCCAACATATACCTTAATGATGCCAAAAATGAGTATGCTTGAAGTGAGCATAGATAGATTATGATCTAGAACTGCACTGCTTGAAGTTCTCTATCGGCCTGTCTTTACGGCTCGTCGATTGGAGCTACAATGAAGAAGTTATGGCAGTTTGAAGTTTAATTCGATTGCAGATCCTCACCGAATTAGGCAGTTGCAGCAACTCAGGGGACAAAAATGAAATGAACGCACGGGCCTGAAGTGCTCACTTTGTAGAGCGCGTCGGTCTTTTCAGATCAGTGATCGGAGTTCCGGCTGCCAAGCTATTGGCTGTTAACGATTCACCGGGGGCCAGTGCCGTTCTGGTCCGGTCGGCTTGGTTGGTGTCTCAACTGGGAGATTTTGTCTTTCATCCAGATTTTGGAATGCAATAATTGTGGGGAATGCGAACACGGTTGCAACAAGGAAGCTCTAGGGAAGTTAACTATATGTGAAGGGAATGTCTTCGAGCAAATAGAATCACCTACACTTGCATCTTAATGACCTGTGGCGATGTTCGCAAGACTGAAATGGGCAACAATACTCACGATGGTCGAGGGCGGTTGGAGAAAGAAGTTCTGCTACGCAAAGCTTGTCCAATATGTACACCAAAAGTGGTGCCCAACTAAAGCATTGTATGGCCGGCATCTATGCCCAAATATGATTTCCTTACGAAGGAAGCCCGCTAAATGAGGCACTAAGGCCGCCCAAAAGCCGACCGCCCACGGCAAGTGAATATGGTCGCCCATGGGATGGCCAATTAAAAGAGGGTGTTGATTGTATGTGGAAAAAAAAAAGGAGAGAGGGCAACGACGGCGCAGTCGTTGCCCCTCAAAACAAAGCTTTAATAAGTTTTTTTTTTAATGTATATGGGGGGAAAGGAAGAGGAAGGGAAAGGAGGCGCCGTGGAGAAGAAGAAGAAAAGAAAGAAGAAGAAGAAGAAGAAAAGAAAGAAAGAAGAAGAAAGGAAACAGAAGAAAGAAGAAGAAGAAGAGAAAAAAAGAAAGAAAAAAATAAGAAAGAAGAAGAAGAGAAAGAGAAGGAAAGAAAGGAAGAAGAAGAAAAAAGGGAAGAGCTCGGACGCAAGAAAAAAAAAAGCAAGGAGAGACCTCGGCTAGCAAAGCTCGGAAGAGAGGAGGGGTGTGGGGGATTTCTCTCGCTCTCGGCATTTAGGAAGAGCAGAAGAAGGTATAGCAAAGCGGAGGGCTCTCTCCCGCTCTCTTTCTCGTCCTCGGATACAAGGCCAAAGTCGCTCTCTCTCTCTCTCTCTCTCTCTCTCTCTCTCTCTCTCGGCCATGGCGACATAGGGGAGCCAAGAGGGTTAAGGCTCTCTCTTTCTCTCTCGTTATTATCGAAGCTAAGCAAGCATCAATCTCTCTCTCTCTCTCTCATATATCAGCAAGCAAGAGGGTCTCTCTCTCTCTCTCTCTCTCTCTCTCTCTCTCTCTCTCTCTCTTCGTAGAGTTAAGAAGCAAGCAAAACCAAGGATCTCTCTCTCTCTCTCTCTCTCTCTCTCTCTCTCTCTCTCTCATATATAAGCAAGCAAGAGGGTCTCTATCATCCATGAGGAAGGAGGCTTCTCTCTCAAATCAGAAGCAAGGTCGAGCCTTGATTGAAGAGGGACCTTTGCATGAACAAAGGATACTTGAAAAGAGGTAATCAGAGCCTGACGGCAATTAAAGCAAATCGATTAAAGAAGAAGTCGAAGCTTGAGAATGACACTTAAGGCAATGCAACACGCAAAAAGCAGGAAGTTCCAGCACAGTTGGTAATAATTGAAGCATGATGATCGACAGAGTGAACTTGCATGAGGTTTGCAGAATCTTGGGAGTAGAAGAGGCAGATAAAGCGACATGAGGGAGCTTCCATCACAGTCATCAACTAAAAATTGATTAAACATTCTGTTAAGCCCCGGTGTCGTTAACGGCCCGGTTAATTCTGTTAAGCCACGTGTTGTTAACGGCCCGATTAATTCTGTAAAGCGAGAGCTTAAACTCTTAGTTAGCAGATGATCCAAGTGACAATGCTGTTAATAGCCCTCCTTGGCTAAGAACTAATTGCCAGAGTCAGTTACATCAGATGTTTTTGTTCTCTCTCTTTCACACCTCTCACAGCTAGAGGCCCGGCGCCTGCCTTGCTCACGTTTCGAACACATATCCCCCGATATCTTTGGTGAACCCGACGCGAAACGAGCTGGGGTGGGAGGTAAAGATGGAGATGCTAGAACAACTAAAGCACTTTATTGACAATTTCGGTTCTAATGAATTTGATAAAAATCTAACAGTTGCAGATTTGCCAAAAATGATGGAAGTATTTCAGGGATGTGTGCAGGAAGCGAAAGCTATGCAGATAAAAAATCAAATTGATGATGCTGTAGAGATGGCACTTGATGATGTATGGGAGCAGTATCGTGTTTTTCAGGGATATGATCCAGAAAGTTTTATTGCATGTTACGAAGCTGAGATGAAGAACCGAAAATGTTCCAGAAGATCGGATAATTGCAGCTTTTGAGGAGGTTGTAAACTCGGATTTTAAAAAGCAGGTTCAAGAACTGGTAGAAGCATATCCCACATGGTGGGACTATTTTGCAGAGGAATTTATTTGCGAAAGCTCAAGGATTCTAGATCTAGAAATAAAAGAGATTACTAAACGAAGCCAGGTTGTCTTCAGTAAAGGTGAAGGAAATCAGATGCAGTTCCTCAACTATGATGAATTCTAGGAGCATATTTCTGCAAGAAGCAAAGCCAAAGAAAATGCGAAGTTAAAAGTAGCAGATTCAGAGAAGCATATTTTGAGCAACGAAGAAAAGGTAAACGATGAATTTGATGCTCAAACAGGCTTATATGATTTTTTTTCATGATTGCTCGCATGGATGCTACCTCCAATAATGGTTTCAAAGACATAGACTGTACAACAAGTGGTTCACAAGCTGCTGACCTTGACATGGGTTATGCTGAAGGAGTTCATCAAGCAAATGAGCCTCTACAGGACTAAAACTATCAGCACTGTAGTCGAGCAAGACAACATGTTTGCTGCTGATGAGTGCATAAATAAAGCTATTACATACACAATAACTGATGAAGTGACTAAAATTGTGGACCCAGCATAGGATGAGCCTGAGGATGTCAATGAACCTATGATTTCTACTAACCATATATTTGCATATGCTATTATCATGGAAGAAGATGCCATAATCGATGATTTCTTGTCTATATTTGAAGAAGATGATTATGACAGTATAGAAGAGATTTCTGATGTGTGTACTTCTTCAGAGGGGGTGCCAAATAAGCCTTTGCAGTGCTATGATGTATTGCTAAGTAACAAGGATGCAGATGAGGAAGCAGAGGATGATATGGATGAGTATGAAGATTGCTTAGATCATGATGATTGTGAACAGGTTATCAACAGGGATTTTACATCTATGCTTGTAGATGGACTGCATGAGGAGATAACTCCTACAATTTTGATTAATGTTGAGACTTCTAAGGGCGATTTTCTCGAGGATGCCACGAATGAAGATCTACATGATAAAGCCGTTTTTCATGATCAAATGCTAAATCATCCTTTATACTGCATAAAGTGCACAAGGTTTTTCATTTCCTTGGACAATGTGCCAAATGTGCCTGGATTTGGATGCTATTCCTATTGATGCTTATTTCAGTGTTGTCTTGGCTTCCAATAAAAGGGAGTTATATTTCTTTAATGCTTGCTGGTGACGCGCTTAAGTTGCCAAAAATTTACGAGATGTGGGTGCTGCACTATGCTTTAGGTGAAGCTCTAGTATATTGTAGAGCCCGTCAATGCTATGTGATCTCGATAGTGTTTGATCAAGAACATTCTAAGGATATTCACAAGAAGATTCAATATGGATGGATATTTTTAAGTATGTATTGTAATTGCATACTATTTGAACCAGGGGTAGCATATTTACACAAAAAATGCTTGATGTTGATTGATACATGAAATGTATGCTCATGTGGATATTATGATGCTTTAGTGTGTGGGAAATTCCTTATTATTCCATTTGATCCTGGGGTTACTAAAGTGCAAGTTACAGATTCAAAGGATACCAGATGCCTAATGTAGCAGGTTGCATGGTGCAAGGTTTTGTTTTTCTAGATTATGCTAAGTCAAAAGAGTGTTTGGTTATGCATACGATAAGATTACATGGCTGGCTTCCAATTGACTTCTTTGGACAATTGATGAAGTATTTTCACATCTTTTGAGTTGGTTCTGCTACACGAGAACTTGAAGTAAAGGACTTGACAGCCATTCTGTGTGCGGACATAGTAAAGCATACTTGAGCTTGACAGGGTTCCCTAAGGCGAGTTTAATGATCAAGCCGTGTGCATCATTAACTGGAGCACTTGAGTATGGTGGGGTTCACTAAACAGACTTTCCATAATTGAATGCTTTGAGGATACGGCAGATGTGGTTCAAAGATTTTTGATGGGCAACTACCTAATGATTAAGCTAGAACATTGATGACAGGGGATAAGCCTTATTTTATTTTTCATATGTTTATTAGTTAAGTGAGTCTGATGATGGCAAAGAGCATAAGGTACATATAGCAGATGCAGATGAAAGTGCAGTTGGCACAGACTGGAGGCTGTGCAGGTTTAGAGGGGGTGGATGTCATGCAGCTCCGCTCCCATGCTAAGAAAGATGCCAAAAAAATGTATATCAAGCTTATTTGAAGCTTACCCAATTAATGGTCAGTGATCCGGGCTTGTTAATAGGCCAAGTTTAATAATTAATGTATGTCAGATGCGGCTTAAAAGGACCAACAAATACCTTAATGATGCCAAAAATGAGTGTTCTTTTAGTGAGCATAGATGGAAGATTATGATCTAGAATTGCACTTCCTGAAGTGCTCTATCGGCCTGTCTTTACGGCTCATCGATTGGAGCTACGGTGAAGAAGTTATGGCAGTTTGAAGTTTAAGTCGATTTTGCAGATCCTCACCGGATTGGGCAGTTGCAATAGCTAAGGGGACAGAAATGAAATGAATGCATGGGCTTAAAGTGCTCACTTTGTAGAGCGCGTTGGTCTTTTCAGATCAGTGATCGAAGTTTCGGCTGCCAAGTTATTGGTTGTTAACGATTCACGGGGGCCAGTGCCGTTCCGGTTCGGTCGGCTTGGTTGGTGTGTCAGTTGGGAGATTTTGTCTTTCGTCCAGATTTTGTAATGCAATAATTGCGGGGAATGTAAACACGGTTGCAACAAGGAAGCTCTAGGGAAGTTAACTATATGCAAAGGGAATGCCTTTCAGCAAATAGAATCACCTAAATTGTATCTTAATGGCCTGTGGTGATGTCCACAATACTAAAATGGGCAACAATACTCACGATGGTCGAGGGCGGTTGGAGAAAGAAGTTGTGCTTCGCAAAGCTTTCCCAGTATGTACGCCAAAAGTGGTGCCCAACTAAAGCATTGTATGGCCGACATGTATGCCCAAATGTGATGCCCTTACGAAGGAAGCCCGCTGAATGAGGCACTAAAGCCACCCAAAATCCGACCGCCCACGGCAAGTGAAGATGGTCGCCCGTGGGATGGCCAATTAAAAGAGGGTGTTGATTGTATGTGAAAAGAAAAAAGAGAGAGGGCAACGATGGCGCCGTCGACGTCGTTGCCCCTCTTCAAAACAAAGCTTTAATAAGTTGTTTTTTAAAAAATATATATTGGGGGAAAAGGAAGAGGAAGGGAAAGGAACTGCGCCGTCGTTGCCCCTCTTCAAAACAAAGCTTTAATAAGTTGTTTTTTTTCAAATATACATTGGGGGAAAAGGAAGAGGAAGTGAAAGGAGGGCCATGGAGAAGAAGACGAGAAGAAAAGAAAGAAGAAGAAAACAAAGAAAGAAGAAGAGAAGGAAAGAAAAGAAAGAAGAGAAGAAAAGAAAGAAAGAGAAGGAAAGAAAGGAAGAAGAAGAAGAAGAAAAAAGAGGGAAGAGCTCCGACGCAAAAAAAAAAAAGGCAAGGAGGAGACCTCGGTTAGCAAAGCTCGGAAGAGAGGAGGGGTTGCGGGGATTTCTCTCGCTCTCGGCATCGAGGAAGAGCAAAAGAAGGTAAAGCAAAGCGGAGGGCTCTCTCCCGCTCTTTCTTGTCCTCGGACACAAGGTCAAAGTTGCTCTCTCTCGGCCATGGCGACATAGGGGATCCAGGAGGGTTAAGGCTCTCTCTTTCTCTCTCGTTATCGAAGCTAAGCAAGCATCAATCTCTCTCTCTGTCTCTCTCAGACATCCCTCTCCGTAGAGTTAAGAAGAAAGCAAAACCAAGGATCTCTCTCTCATACATAAGCAAGCAAGAGGGTCTCTATCATCCATGAGGAAGCAAGCTTCTCTCTCGGATCAGAAGCAAGGTTGAGCCTTGATTGAAGAGGGAGCTTTGCATGAACGAAAGATACTCAAAAACAGGTAATCAAAGGTACACAAAGCCTGACGGAAATCAAAGCAAGTCAGTCGAAGCTTGAGAACGACAATTAAGGCAGTGCAACACGCAAAAAGCAGGAAGTTCCAGCACAGTTGGTAATAATTGAAGCATGATGATTGGCAGAGTGAACTTACATGAGTTTTGCAGAATCTTGAAAGAAGAAGATGCAGATAAAGCAACATGAGGAAGCTTCCATCATCGTCATCAGCTAAAAATTGATTAAACATTCTGTTAAGCCTCGATGTCGTTAACGGCTCGGTTAATTCTGTAAAGCAAGAGCTTAAACTCCTAGTTAGCAGATGATATCCAAGTGATGGCGCTGTTAATAGCCCGCCTTCGCTAAGAACTAAGTTGTACGCAAAACATTAATCAATTAATTGAAGGGTACGGTGATTTCCAGAGTCAGTTGCATCAGTTGTTCTTGTTCTCTCTCTTTCACACCTCTCACAGCCAGAGGCCCCGGTGCTTGACTGGCTCACGTTTCAAATACATATCCCCTGACAATATCCTCATCAGTTTGTATGCTTGCCTGATGAACACATGAATGAGACGATGATTCTTGGAATTCCCTGGATGCGGACATACAAAGCAGTACCAGACTAGGATACAAATCGGCTAAAGCAATCACCTAAAGACGGACAACTCATTGTTCCAATTGCACCAAGCAAGGAGGAATGGAAAAGAAGCAATCAGCAGGCCAAACCACGAAGTAGTCAATCTTCTCCATCCCCTCGACAATCAAATGCTACAAGTAGCATGCAAGAAGGCAGGCACATTTGGGTACCCAAAGCACATCTTAAGGATAAACTAATTCAAATTTGGGTGCCTAAGACTTCACCAACAAAGCAAAGGCAGGTTCCAAGGGTAAAGACACAGAGACGACCATCTCCGCACAAGGAACCTAACATGAAATTGGTTTGGAAGAAAAAGGAGCACTTATCCTCTCCACATACTGTAAAGCCAATCAAGCAAGGGCAAGTTAAGTCTCAAAAGACTCCTCCATGCCATACAGCAACAAGCAAACCGAGCTACCAATGGCGAGAAAAAGCTCGACAACCGTCAAAAGTGCTACCAACAGCTCAAGCAATCAGGGTGCTAAAGCATCTTGATGGTACAATTAAACAGAGAGCACACAAGCTACAACATTTCCTCTTTGAAAGACATCAGCAACAAACCTCGACATCAGAAACCCTTGAGTTATTACTCAAGACCCAGCTCTTGCAGCACAACATATTGGTTTAAATTGAATCGATCTTCAAAGCATGGTAGGGCCAACCACGACTATGCATAGGGCACACAGTCGTCCCGGAGTACGCCATCTAGGAGGGGTGGAAGCAGGGCACTAAGTACTAAGTAATTAAGGGCAATGTTTGAAGAGGGAGGAAAAGTTCGATGTTAACGTGTGATTTTTTGTAAAATTACCTAATAATGTCCTTATAATTCATCATCAAGGAAAAATTCACAGATAATATCTTCTCGATTAGTGTAAATAATGTATATACTATCAAAAAATCATCAAAATTAGTCATTTTTTGGATATTTTTCATCATTTTTATTGGTAATGAGGCTTAAAAATAAAAAACTCCAACAAAAAACAATAAAACTGTGCTTTCAATGAATTTTCTTAATTATGGATTTTTAATTTACTTTTTTTAGAGCATTTTGCTATTTTCTTTGATTTTTCCAAATAAATAGGTCAAAAATTAATAATAATAATAGAAAATCTCAGATGGAAAAACGAAAGACACAATGGTGATTAGAAAGACAAGGCGGATAGACACAAAAATTTTCAATGAAATCAGAAGATGGAAGCGGGAAGCCTAGATTAGGCGGCCAGGCCTACTTTTACAAAATTCTTGCAAAATGAGCTACAGGAATCCAATCAGGAAATTTTTGAGTCTAACATAGAGTTTACGGCCTAGTTGGACTAATGGGGGAATTTGATGAAAATTGGTTAGGGAAGTCCGGGTATATATATCTAAGGTAGGCTAAAACCACCTCATTTCCACTTGCATCCTTTGCAGAGAGAGATTTTGGCCTCTTTCGCGCAACCTTTTTGGAGCCCACAGTTGACCATTTTCAGCGCCGTTTCACACAAGACATGAGGGGTAAGTTCTTTACTCGTCAATGATCCATTTTGTACGGCCGATAGCTAGTTTAAAGCCCTAGAAAAAACCTTAGAAATCGAGTAGTGCACGAAGACCTATGACCTAAAACTGACCATAGCGGTCTGTCAGCTTGATCAAATCAGATGGGATTTGAACCATAGCATGCCCTAACATAATAGAACCTTTCTATATCATCAGTTGACCATTCGGAAGGGGTCGAGGGGGTCCCCGATAGAAAAGTTAGGTTTTTGGCAAATGCTAGAATTCCTACGTGACTCCACAGGTGGCTTGCTTATGAGGTCCATATACAATGTATATGATTGGTTTGGTGAAATCCATCAAGAAAATCCCTTGAAAAGCAGAAAACGGCTCGAAGGTTACAAAGCGTCGAATTCGACATACGGGGTCAAACTGACTTCAAATGAGCCAGAGTTGGACAGGTTGCTTCACGACTATGTTGCAGACAAGTCCAAGTCCTCAAAGTTGGCCAACCAACCCAACAGGCACACAAAGCACAAAGTGATGTCGGCATGACCAAACTTGACCAAATTCAATTTAGGACTTGTATTAGGTGTATGGAATATGTCTAGGTCAAATTTTGTGAGTTTTGCAAAGAAATTGTCACTGTTGTAAATAATCGTGATTATTTACTTTTGCATCAGTTTTGCTTGGAAATTGTCAGCTCACCTCACCTATCATGTGTACAAACCTATTATATGCCAAAAATCAAGTATGAACCAAAATGACCACCCATTACTTGGAAAATTGTCAAAAAACACAAAGAAGTCTTAGCAAGCCAAATTCTTGGTTATGGACCACATTTCTTGATCCAAATCACCTTATATCTCATACATAGGGTCTATACAATGCCTAAAACCAGTTTGTACCAAAAAATGTCAAGTTTGGAAGAAAAGTTAATAATCACGATTCTTTACTTTTTGGTCAAAATTGAGGAGTTTTGATATTTTGCCATCATATATCCAAAGTACATGATGTGTTGAGCCCACTAACCAAATTTGAACCAATTTGGATCTCAAAATCTCAAATTTTCTTTATATCTAATGTTTCAGAGACCTAAAGCCAAAATCTGGTACCATTTTCACCCTATGCATCCAAATGAGCCCATATTTCACTCAGAGCATGCCTTTGGTATATACTTCAAGCCTATGAAGCCAAGTTTGCAAAAAGTTGGAAAATTTCCTCAGTTGTAAATAATTGCGTTGCAAAAATTTGTTTTGACTTCACAGTTTTGTTCCTTGCATGTTTTTACGCATCTTTGCTTGTTCAAAAATTGATTTGAAGCAAATTGGACCAAAATTGTCAGCATTTCAGTCTAAAGGACATTTTCAGCACTCTATTTAATGAACAGGAGCCATGCAAGTAGCAGAGAGGGCCAAGAAAAAGCTCAACCAGAAGGAGAAACTACAGGAGCTGCCCGCTTATCAACTAGACCCTGAGTCAGTCAAAGCAGCCAAGGCATCATACCTCTCCAGAGAACAATTAGAAGAGCATTACACTACAGTCTTCACTGGCAGGTTCAAAAGTGAAGAGGGACATCAAGTGGAGTTGCAACTCCTACCCAAAGAAGTCTATGATGTAGCCTCTAAGCCAAAAACCAAAGAAGCTAACCGCAGGCTGGGCCTCAGGGATTTCTACAAACAAGAGCCTTGCGGAGTGGATTTTCAGAAAGCTTACGAGCTTCTATCCACAATTAAAAAATATGGAACTGCATAGATATCTGACACCCAAGGGAACAAGGTCGAAGTGGTCATCACTAAAGAGATAGTGGAAGAGGCACTCAGACTGCCCAATGAAGGAATGACCATGCGAGAAAGGGACCGTAAAACAACAGGAACATTTACCAAAGAGACAGCCGTGGCAACCTTCACAGATTTAATTCAATAACAAGTGGAAGAGCCAGCCCGCTTGTACCACCAGCACTTCCATCTTTGGCAAAAAAGCCACCAAGGCACACTACACCAAATCACGCAGTGGCCACCACATTCACTCAAGTTCTCAAGTCGACAACAAGGCAACCGGTGGACCACGCCCAATACATCATGACCACATTGAAGGCTACTAAGAAAGAAGGCAAAATCACTTACTTGGGTGTACCAGAGGTCTTGACGAGAATAGCATACCATGCCATTGGTATGGCCGACAATTTATTGCCTGCTCTTGATCAGAATATATGGATATTGGCAGCACAACCCTCTCCAAGAGCTACAAGGTCAGGAAAGAGAGCTTATAAATCCGATGAAGAATTAGTTGACAGCTCGCCGGAAAGGCACAACAATGCTAGATCTGACAACGAAGAAAGAAGACAGAGAATAGAAGAAATGAAAAGAAAAGTTGTGGCAGCTCACCAAGAAGAGCCAATACAAAAAAAAGTACGCTTTGAAAGAGAGAAACAACCTTATCAGCACAGTAGACAAGCACAAGGGAAGGACCCAGAGGAATGGGTGCCTGCTGGGCTCAAAGGCCCAAGGCAAAGCATTATACAAGAAAAGAGACTGAAGATCCGACAGAGCGTTTGGAAAGAATGTACCAAGAAGCTGAAGCCCTCAAGCTGAAGTAGGCAGAAGATGGGCCAAGGAAAGCCAAAGAGGCAAAAGAACAAAGACAAGCAGAGGAGACGGCTAGAGAAGAAACACAAGAGCAAGGATACGAGTCTCCAAGACCCACCTCACCGCCTACAAAACAATAGGACCATCCCATGCCAAGCCCACCACCATCACTTGAGAGAGAAAAAACAAATGAACCTGAATCTAACAAAGAAACAGAATCTGCACAAGAGGCGGACTAGCAAGAGAAAGAGAAAGAGAAAGATAAAGAAGCAGAGCCAGAAAAAGAGGCTACCACTGCATAAGAGAAATAATTCGAGCCAGAGGAAGCAAGTTCGGCACCAGAAGAGACAAAAAGATATGGGCCAGAACCCTTTATTGCAACCCAGCAAGAGAACGATGAAGCACCTCTAATTCTACTCAACCAAAAACTACCGAGGCAACAAGACCTCAGGATGACAAAGAAGAAGACTGACCCTCTACATGCACACAAGAATAACCAGCAGCTACGACGCAGCATAAAGACACACATGAGGCTGCAGGCACATCTCAGCTGGCAAGATAGGATGAGTGGCCGTCAAACAACGAGGTAATAGTACAAGTAAATGAATATGCACGGTAGATGCAAGAAATGACGAAGAGACTCCGTTCAGTAGCACTCAACCGCAACACAAAGGCCAAAGAACTTGAGATGGTGATCGATGCTTTCCAAGGAGAGTTAGAGGACAGGATGACTGTCATCACCGATCTACAGAGGCAAGTGCAAGAGATGAAAGTAGAAGTTGAACAGCACCAGCTAGCTAAAGATAGGCAACAAAAAGAAATGGAAGAGTTAGGTAATCTACTCACCAAACTGTCCGCCAATGTCTGCAAAGCAAAAGACGAGCAACTGATAGAAGTGACAAATGAAATTCTTATGACATCTCTGTCAGCTCAAAAAATTCAAGTGCAATTAGATGTTGCCAATGCTTCTCTGCAATACTCTGAAAAGTGGATAAATGATTAAGAAATCTTCTTACGGCAAATAAAAGAAAATCCAGTTGTGGCCTCGATCAAAGGGGCTGACAAAGTATACAAGGAACTTGAAAAGAAGAACAAAGATCTTGAATTGGAATTAAAGCTGGAACAATCACAACGTAGGGACCTGGCACTGATGCGGGCTCAAAAAGAAGAGGAGCTCCTAAAGGAAATAGCAGAACTCAAGCGAGTTAACCAACTCCTCAAAGATGGGAAATCAGACATGCAGGAAGAGGTAGACACTTCAGAGCCTCCACATATCGACATACCCTCGGTCTCATTTGCTGAGTTTGAGACACAGTCCATGGCAGAGCCGAGTGCTGAAGAGGATTTCTAGATTAACATCACAGATGCAGACATAGTGCCAATGATCCAACTATCAAAAGCTGAGGAGGACGCAGTGAAAGATAAGATCACCCAAGAGGTGGATGAGCAATGGAAAGCCGCAACGGATTGGGAGTTGAGAGTTCTACACGCTAATACTGCAATAAGATAGGATGGTGAGGTTAGACACGAGTCCCACATCATGACTAACTTCAAAACGATGTGCTGCCAACTCTTAGGGAATGAAGATGAAAAAGTAGCTTTTCATCAGCGAGTAGATTATGCCAATAGAACTAATATGTTTCTATGGGCACCATCGAAGTTGACTTATGTTTGTGTTAAAGTCATTTAGGTGTTCTGCAACCAAACCATTTTTTGCCATCTTTAGATTACCACACAAGTCTGGCACAACACTAAAATAAAATTAGTATTTATTGAAAAATAAAAAATATACCTGAAAATTGTTGTAAACTAAAACTTCTATCGCTAGCTGCTAATCTCTTAAAGGCTCCAAGCTCTAACACTCTCCAGAAAGCTCCAAAATGGTTTTTGATCAAATACGGTGATTATTCTATATATATACGCGCTTTCGATCAAAAATTGTTTTATACGGGTATTTGGGGATTATTCGGAATTATGGCATATAATGATATTTTATACGTATAATTTTTGTTATACATGCGTATAAATGCAACCAAGATTACCTCCCATTTAGCCCAATGCTTGGGCATCAAGTCTTTGGTGTTATTTTCCCATAAGAATCTTTTCACCGATTTTAAGAACTCTTTTCAATTACATGTGGCCATCTTAAGTAGCACGCCAATGAAGAAAATGTAGGGGATCATAAAGGCATTGATCACTTTTAACTTGTGAAGGGAAATAACACATACTCCTATCTTCTCATCTTATATCTGACCTTGTCCAAGACCCATTGGAATCTTTGCTTGTGCAACACTTGACCCCTAGGGGTGCTCCTAGATGCCAAAAGATCTTCCCTTTAGACACCATCTCCCTTGCAAAATTTAAAAATGATCTTTTTAAGCCCTCTTACTATTAGGCATGCCTAATAGTGAAATGACCAAATTTTGTGGATTTTTTCAAGCCATGAGCTTCCTTTGTGTTTTCCTAAAGAAAATATATACTCATCTTGAATTTCACTAAATTTGAATTATAGTTTGGGTCTTATCATAAATTTTGCAGATTTGAAAAGGTCTTTAACTATTTTTTGGCACATTTTCCCTATATGTAGCTCTAAATCCTCCAAAATTGGTCAGTAGCTTTCAAATGTCAAGTATAAACTATAAGACCAAAAAATAATCAAATAATCAAAATTTCCCTCCTTGAGAGGTAGTAGCTATTAAGCGTGCCTGGTAGCGAGCTCAATCAAAAATCCAGTTCTTTGCAAATTTGAGGTTACCCATAGCTTGTACACAGTGTTTACATTTGTAACATTTAATGGTCTAGTAACTTGTGTGTAGCAAAAAATAACTTAACATAGTGAGCATTTCATTAAGAATGAGTTCCTAATGAGCATAGAAAGAGTGCCTGGTTGGAGAGAGCACCATAAGCATAACACCTAGTTATATTGGCATAAAAATTACTTGAAAGAGAGAGAGAAATAGAACAATTGACAACAATTGAGGACCGGATGTACATGGAGCCGGCGGTCCCCCCTCCAAAAGGCATTTGTATTATACCTTCTCCCATCAAGGAAGACTTTGTACAATACAATACTTTGCGTTCCTTGTAAAAACTCAATGGTGCAATGAAGATGGGATCTTCATGAAGCAAATTATTCTCGAAAACACATGAATTCTCTCACAGTCCCAATCCCAAGACCTCACACACTTTCAAAAATGGTGAGAGCTAGCAAGGAATGAGACAAGGAGTAGAGGAAGAAGAAGTATCTTACAAGAAAGAAGTATTCTCCTCACATTATCACTCTTATAGCATAGCTTAGCTTAGTAATTAACATGGTAGAGGAGATGAGCATGCCACTGAAGCTTGGCTCTTGGTTGGATTTGCATTCCATAGCCAAGAGTTGTTTGTGTAGGCCTCCACTTCTCAATTCTTGGAGAAGGAGATGGAGTTCTTGCTCAACACATGAATTGTGTGAGTGTGTGTGGCAATGTATTAGCCAAATGAAAGCCTCCTCTCTCTTCTTGGTCAACCCCCTTGCTATTTCCTCTTGTTTTCTCTTCATTGGCCCATGCCAAAATTAGATAGGAAATAACAGGCAAATCATGTCACCAAATTGCATTTTTGATCTACTTAAATGTATTTTTTCTCTTTAAATTGGCCATTTTAGTGAGAGAAAATAAAAATAGTAAAAGGACCAACAATGTACAATGGGCAAGATGATGCATCTGTGAACTAGAGAGTCCGAGGAATTTATACATTTTCAGAATTGCCATCAGAGTTCGCTAAGGGTTCAATAGGATTTTTAGGACTAAAAGTATTTATTAAATATTGTCCAAGTTATTCTTGAAAGCCTCCGAATTTTAGCTAAATGGTTGCTTGATCGCATCTGGTACAGGGATGATGGACAAAATGGGTTGTGGGCCAAGGGGAGTGGAGTGGTTCCCAAGGTAAGTGGAGAGGAGAAAAGTTGGGATGCCCGAGTAAGTGTGTAGCCTCAAGGGGGCGCTTCCTATTCTCCAACATCCATTTACGGGTGATATTAACCACCCTTTCCCCCCAAAGACTGGCAAACAAAGCTCCACTTTACTCAAACTTGCTCCCTAAGTCACCATGGCATGCAAATAATTTTGGGGCTGTTTTGGGCTGATTTGAGCTCAATTTTCCGCTTCTCAAGCACCCATGGAAGCTCTGATTCATCTCCTTCTTCCCCGTCTATGCATGAATTACATACTATGCCTGATTATGCTTAAATTACACATGCAGGTTACTAATTCCTATACTTAATTACTTCTTTTCCAATCTGGATCTTGCTTGTTCCCCATAGGTCTTATCATCCTCGTGATGTTTAAGGTTTTGGGAATGAGTTCTACGGCTGGTGCGGTGCAAAAAAAGCCTAATCACAAACTCTATCAGATTCTAGAGCTAATAATTTCTTGAATTTGTGTGATTAGAAGTGAGATTAGCATTGTATTAATATAGAATTCCTCTCTTTCGAGAAGACTAATTAATACAAAGTCCTTTCAGAGGAGGGGTCGGGCTCCAAAAAATCCGACCCTCAACTAGTGTTGATTGTGTCTCTCTCTCACTCTTTTCCTTGCAGTTTCCATAGCATGCATGTGTGATGTGTGATGAATCTCCATTGAAATTTGTGCTTGGCAACCGTTATTCTCAAATATGCACATTGATTTGCTCATTGTTAATTATTAGAGTAATCTGCAATTTCCACTGCACTATTAATTCCAAACCTCTGACATTGGTATTAGGGCAATTTAGGTTATTTCTTTCTTTTTGAAGAAAGGACGGTTCTAAAGTTTGAGCATGAAAGGTTGATTTGTTTTAATTAATCAAAGTAAGTAAGTTTGGGTCTATTAACACGAGCATTAGCAACTTAAGACGAGAGAGAGAGAGAGAGAGAGAGAGAGAGAGAGAGAGAGAGAGAGAGAGAGAGAGAGAGAGAGAGAGAGAGAGAGAGAGAGAGAGAGAGAGAGAGAGAGAGAGAGAGAGAGAGAGAGAGAGAGAGAGAGAGAGAGTATTACATTATGTCCATTGGCTTTTTGCTCAGGATTTTACACATTTGACATCTTCCCACAATAAATGACCAATCTACTTGGCACTTGGGAGCACTGCTGCCGCAAGTATGTCAACCACTTTTAGCCTAGCACATTTCCAGAGTAATTGGCAAGGTTACTTGGTACTTGAAAGAAACTCTGTCGCGAGTGTGCTACATTTGGTATGCATACATAGTACATTTAAAACATTAATGAAGAACTTAAACCAGCAGATTGCAAAAGAGAAAACTATGTGATTCTTCATTACTTTTCATTGGATACATTGATGTACTACATTTAGGGAATTTTGTGCAGTGCATTGTAGGTGTCTACCATTGACTTATTATCCTTGAATTGTGGCTCTTGCATCCATTTAGCATCATCGAAAGGATAATTCTTAAGCTTAACGAGATACTTACAAAGTACTTTACCATTGCATAGCACCTTCTCTTCATGTCGGATGATATGCTCGGGTTGCAATCTCTCTTTAGGCCCCTCAACTTCTGGAGGATCTTCCAAAACTGGTTCTTGTGGAGGATCAGCTTTGTAAGCCTTGAGTAAGCTTACATGGAAAGCATTATGGATTGGCCAATGAGAGGGTAGCTTAAGTTGATAAGCCATTTCATTGATTGGCCTTAAGACTTGGAATGGTCCATAATATGTGCATGCTAGTTTAGCATAATCCTTTTGCTGACCAATGAGTTCTCCTTGGAAACTTTTGCCGATTGTATGACATAGATGAGCTTTTGGAAATTTAAGAACAACACAATCATTTGTGCTAAATTTCATGGGTCGTCTATGGTTGTCAACAACAGCTTTGCGTTTTTGTTGTGCGATAGAGATAGCTTCTTTGACATTAGCAAAAGCATCACATAAGTCACAACTATACTCATCGGCAGCGAAGATCTTTCCATGCATCTTCAAAATGGGTGGAACATTGGATCTTCCTTCTATGACCTCAAAAGGTGACTTTCTTATAGAAGTATGCACCATATTGTTCTATGCATACTCTACTAAGGGTGAATACTTCTCTCATTGATTGCGCTGATCTACTTTCGTTACATAGGCTTTTAGTAGATTAAGCACAATGGAGTTTGCTATTTCACTTCTCCCATCCGTTTGAGAGTGATAGGCAGAAGAGAAATTCAGCCTTGTGCCAAGATTCTCAAAGGTTCCTCTCCAGAAATTATTAGTCAGTCGAGGATCCCAATCAGAAACAATACTTGTTGGCATACCATGGTACTTAAAAATTTGAGAGATAAACAATTGTGCCATATGTGGAGCCTTAATAGTCTTTTTGACAGGTATAAAGTGAGCTTGCTTACTAAACCTATCAATTATTGTCCATATTCCCGTATTCCCATGGATAGACTTTGGTAAGCCAAAGATAAAATCCATAGCTATACTCTCCCATGGAGAATCAGGAATAGGGAGTGGCTGATGCAAACCAAGTTGCTTCCCACGATCATATTAACTTTTTGGCAAGTAATGCATTGAGATACATATTCTTGAATGTCCTTCTTCATTGTAGGCCAAAAGAAATATGTCTCAATAGCATTCATTGTAGCGTGAATTCCTCTATGTCCAGCATAAGGTGGAGCATGTGATTCATGCATGACCTTCTCTCTCAAACGTTTAGTAACACATAGCCAGGAGCCATCTTGAACCACGTATGGCTTTGGTGTCTTCCCTAGTGCTTTAGCTGACATTACATTGCAAAAATTTGGGTCAATAGCGAGGTGAGATCATTATGAGAGGCTACAGACACAGCATTGTAGCGAGGTCTTCGTGACAAAGCATCTGCAACCTGATTGTGCTTACCAAGAATGTGAGCAATGTGGAAATGAAATTGCAAAAGAAAATTATCCCACCTCAATTGCTTGTTGGAAATCTTGATCTACGTCATGAAGTACTTGAGACTTTGATGGTCTGTTTGAATGATGAATGGCATCCCAAGCATGTAATGCTTCCATGTATCCAAGGCATGTAAGACAGCTAGAAGCTCTTTTTCATAAATTCCAAGGCTTTTTTCATCATAGTGCAATCGATGACTCTCATATGCTACGGGGTGTCCTTCTTGGAAAAGTACTGCTCCAAGACACTCACCACTTACATCAAAAAGAACCTCAAATGTCTTTGAGAGGTAAGGTAACACTAACACAGGTTGAGATGTGAGTCTCTCTTTTAGTGTAGTGAAAGCCTTTCTCTCCTTGTCAATCCACACATATTTGACATTCTTCTTTGTCAAATCATGTAATGGTCCCACTATGGTAGAGAATTTTGCAATGAATCTTCTATAATATGAGCACATTCCAATGTAGCTTCACCTCATGTAGATTCCTTGGTTCAAGCCATGTACTTATTTCCTCAAGCTTTTGTGTATCCATACGGATACCATCCTTTGAGATAATATGACCTAAATAATGAATGTCTTCTAAGAAGAATTCACTCTTTTTGTGGTTAATGTACAACTTGTTCTCTTGGAGTTCTTGAAACACTGCTTTGAGATGCTCTTTATGTTCTTCTAAGGACTTGGAGTAAGCTATGATACCATCAAATAATACTCATGTGTAAGCCCTATGCACACGAAAAATTCTCTCCATCATTCTATTGAATGTGGTTGGTGTACTTGTTAGGCCAAAAGGCATAATAAGAATTTCATATAAGCCAAATGTGGTCCTGAAAGCTGTCTTATGAATATCTTTTGGCACAATTTTTATTTGATGATAGCCACTTTTAAGGTCTATTCTACTAAAGTAGGTAGAGACTTGTAGCTTATCAAACAAATCCTTAATCCTAGGGACTGGGAATCGGTTCTTCACTGTCAATTTGTTTAGGTCACGATAGTCCACATACACTATGTAGGTTCCATTCTTTTTGTGCACTAATAGGACAAGAGAACAAAATGGTGAAGAGCTAGGTCTTACCATACCCTTTTGCACAAGTTCATTAGCTTGTGACATAATTTCCTCTTGTTGAGCCAATGAGACTCGATAAGGAGGCTTGTTAGGAGGAGAGCTTCCTAGGATGAGATCAATCCTATGATCATCATCTCCCCTTTTAGGAGGCAACTCGTCCAAAATATCATCAATGAAAATTTCAGCATGTTCATTTAGAAATGGTTGAAAGTCATGTTTTAATTTTAATGAACCATTTGGAGAGACATCATCAGTGTTAGGATTATCTTTGACAAATATCATGTAGGCAGAAATGGAATTTTTTATTGCTTTGTCAAAAGAGTCATGAGAAACAAGTGGGATAGTGTGCCCCTTCTCGTTGAAGTGCAGAGTGATGTCTCTACCCTTGTGCTTAATTATTAACTCTCTATCTGGAAACTTGAGTGAAGTAGCCATACGATCAAACCATGGTGCTCCAAGTAAAACATCTTTATTCTTGACAGGAGAGATGAGAATGTCTTCTTTGTCCACATACTCTTGTACATAAAGCCTTAACTTTACAATCAATGGAATGACTGGGGTGTCAAGGCCTTTAAAGGGTCCTTTAGCAGCATATATTCCGCTCATCTCATGAGCGTGTATTCCTAGCTTTGATGGTAATCCCACAGATATGTAATTGTGGTGTGGAACCAGGATCAAAGAGGATGAGTGAATCATGCTCTCTCACTTTGCCCCATGCATATCATAAGGGACTTCCTTGCGGGAGACCGCCCTCTTTTAGAAGAGTAGTCATTGCAATTCTAGGGGGTTCCTTCTTTCCATGCTTTTGAGGGCATATGCGGTAAGAGTGACCTTGTTTACCACATATAAAACATTTATTTTCTTTACAGTAACATTCAACATCTTCAGGAGAGAGACGGTTTTACCTTGGTAGCCTTGTTTGTCCTTTGGCTTCCCGCCTTTGTTGTGGTTATATGTTTGCAGTTGTCTCCCTTTCTCTTGAGGTTTCTCCTTCACATACCTTGGCTTTGATCCTTTGTCTTCATGCTAAAATTAAATGTTGGAGGCCATCATAGAGTGATGAATAACCTTCGATATGGTCCTAAGAACACCGTGAAACTAAAGTTTTGGTTAGCATAAAAAACTTGAAATACAAAAGTCGAGAGACCAAACAATAGAAAATTGCAATATCATCTTCACTATCTTCCAGATCAGTTGATATGTGAAATCTGGCACGTCCAATAGTAGCTTGATTGTTGCCTCGAGTGTATGATTCATTTAATTCTTTGATGAAGGCAAGTTGTTGATAGACCTGGCCAGAACTAGATAATTTAGGACACTAGGTTGCATGCTTTGCCATATGGATTACTTTTACTAGGATTGCCTTCTTGGTATTGGCCAATAAGTGGGGTTGATCTAGAGGTGTTGAGGGGCCACATGGTAGATTTTCTCATCATTCTGTTGCTTGTCGAACCATCTCCATTTCCACAATGGTTCACTTTTGAGAATGAGGGTTGCTTGATTGTAGTGATGGCTATGACCTCGTAGGTGCCCTTCACATGTGGTTCTAGAGTTGGAAGCAACTTTCTTTTACATAATAGTGCTTCTTATTTCATGAGCGGAAGAGCCAGCATGTTGTGGACAAAATTCAAAAATTGCTCATGTGGCTTGATCATCATCAAGGCTATAGACTCAAGCACCTTGAACTCATATTTCATATATTCCTTATGAAGATCTTTCTTGGAATTCTTCTATCCAGCTTTGTAGCTCACTTTGAGCATCAACTGTCTTTGGCATATCTTCAATCATGTGAGCCACAAGACCAAATGTGCTTGGCAGTTCTAGCATTTGCAATGGTTCTAGAGCTAGCAATTCAGGTTGACTTGGGTGTGTGGAAGGCTCTAGAAATTAAATAGAAGCTTTGACTACCAACTCTCTGTCTTTGGTTTTCTGCTGCTGCTGAGCTTTTTGGGCTGTTAGATCATCTTTTACTTTGACCAGCTGCTCTTGAATCTCTTTGATATGTTGGTCCTTCTAAGCATTTATTAAAAACATGTCTGCCATTAGTAACTACCTATGTAGCTTCTCTTGTTCTAGATCTATCTTGAGAGATTGGATCTACTCATTGTCTGATGTAGAGGGGTGTGTCAAGGTACACGGGGTTGCCTCTTATTGATTAGCCATGAGGGTGGAGAGGGTGGGCTTGACAGCATCATATGAATTTGATAGCTTAGTATAACTTTTTTTCTCCCTCTCTAGAGCCTCTTCCAAGTTCTAATAAGCCACTTGAAGCTCTAAGATCACTTCAATCTATCTCTCCCACTCTTGATAGGTGAGATGTGCATCCTCTCCCTATTTCTCTAGCTCTATATTCAACTTCTTCTTTTCTTCTGTGGCTTTGGTGGCTTTAGCTTTTGCACCCTTGGCATCTTCAATCCTAAGACGTGCCATTGATTTGTGCATCTATAACTATAGGTCTAGCGTAACAAAGTGTTCCTTAATATCAAAATCTACCATAAGTTTTTGTGCTTTTGCGTCAAGCTCTTCCTCTCTCTGTCAAGATGTTACGACAATTTCTTTTCATTGAGCGATTTCTTGTTCCTAGAAAACTACAGGATGCATTACTTGAATTTCATCCACTATTTTTGGCTATTTTTGTTGAACTTGGTCTTCTTGTTGCCTTGTCTCATTATCAATTTTCTAAGCAACTTCTTTCGCTTTTTGTTCTTGTTGTTGTTAAATAGAAACATCTAGCCTAGGGAAAGCCGTTGGATTCACTACTTTGTCTCCTTCTTTGGTGGTTGTGGTAGTGGTTTGTACTTCTTCTTGCTTGTGATAATGTTGGATGCAAGGGGAGTCCATTATTGAGCCGAAATTTGTTGTTCTTTAGCGCTTGGACTCCTCCTTGATCCTCTTCTTTGCTTTCCTTTTGAGTGATTCATGGATCCATTGGCGTGAAGCTTCCGCCAGATTTAGATCCACTTGGCCCTTTTTCCTTTGTTCTTCCTTTAGCTTTTCCAATCAACCATCTAGCTCGGCACTATCTTCGTGGTTTGACCCTTCCATCTTCTTTTTGCCTTCTACTTTTGTTGCTTTGCATTCTTTGATATTTCTTAGTGACTCCTCCATTGTTCTCCTAGCTTGAGAAATTGGTAACTTTTTTGTTGTAGGAGTCTTTTTTCTGATGAGTGATACCGTAATATCTTCCTCTTTAGATGTTTGATCTTTTGATGGCCCTATCCTTTTTAGACTTGATTTCACCACTTAAGTGAATGTCAAACTTGGTCTCCTTACTGTTCGGAGTTTTTTCTCTTGAACTCTGTCCTCTTGTTCTTCTCTTGGGTGGTGTTGTAGAAGAGCTTCCTACCACCTTTACTGTATGTTTTGCCCAATGTAGTAATCCCAACTGTGACATGACAGGTGGTAGATTGTCTATCATGCCCAAAGCCAGATATGCTATTCTAGTAAATACTGGTCCGACATTCATGTATGATCTATTTTTGTTGTTGCCCCTCAAATTAGCTTCGACTAGATTCTCTAGTATGTATTTCCCTAAGTCACATCACATCACCCTTCTTTCAAAGAGTCTAGTGGCCCCATTACCACTACCGCACATAGATTCAGCTCGGTGTATTGGGGTCCTTTCTACACTTTGAGATGTTTTGCAATTAGCCGGAGTGGCAACTCCATCTCTGAGAAGATCGAGTTGTTATATGTCAGCTTATGGCCTAGTTTCTTGATAAATGCTTTGTCATTATCTATTGATTTGGTTTTGAGCAACAAATTGTGTGATCCTTATGGAATGTGAAGACTGGCTCATAATCTTGGCAGTGATCTTCACTTTGATCATTGCCCTATCTTTATCTGTAAGTGTTGCCTCACTTGTCTGATGTATTGAGCTCATGAGTTCATGGGACCTTTGGAAATCTGTTCCCCATGGGGGAAATCTAAAAAACATGTCCATCTGCATGCACCTGGCTCCCTCCAAGATATCTTGTCTTTGGTCAACGTCCATAGCTCGTTGGGAAATATGGTAGTCTTTATCTTTGCATCATCAGTATCTTGGAACTTTTTAATGAATACATTGGCCAATATCTTTGCTAACTCCTCATCTGTCACATGGGCTTTCTCATTCAAGGAGATGTCCACCACTTTATATGGCGCTACCTCCCACTCCTTTTGGGGTTTTTGTAGAGGCATTCTGCTAATAAAAAACATCAATAATCAGGCCAAAAAATTGGTTGAAAATTTGTGGAGAAAAGTTGGAAAATGCAAACTTGACCATAAAATGAAAAATGAGCATAACTTGATCAAACAGCTCCAAATTTTACCAAACTTTACCAGTGTGTCTAGAGCAACTATAAGCACTAGTTTCACTTGTTGTACGTCAATTCTAGGCCTAAGGTACATGGATCACAATCCATGTTGGAGCTCATTTTGGAAATTTGATTTGACCAATTGATTAAGCATGTTATGCGGATGCTATGGTTCAAATCTTTTGTGATTTGGATCAATGGTTAGAGATTTATGCCAAATTTTGGAAATTTTCCGCAAACTTAGAGAATTTTGGCACTTTTACTAGAGTTTTGGTGTCCAAATGACTTGAAGCTTCATGGTTAGGCTTAATTGGGCATTTGGAAGCTGATGGTGAGGTCTTGGCTTGGAGATGTGAAAAAGGTACATGGATCATAATCCATGTTTGGCCACATCTAATATTAGGGTCATGTTCTTATAGCCTATCCTAGCACACTGGTGAAATTTTTTCAAGTTTGGATCTATTTTTCCTAAGTTTAACCATTTCCCAATTTATGGTCAAGGTTCTCCGTCTTTTGACATATTGAGTTTCTGAAGTCCAGTTGTGTTGATCCCTATGGCTAGATAGTGTTGATTTTGATTGATCTGGAGATTTGAAGTTGCAGTGTATGTGCCTAACCACCTGCCTATCAAATTCTACTTCATTTGGAGTATACATGACCCTTGGATATGGGTTAACAATATTTTCTCCTTTTATAAGCATTCGTTTGGTTGACTCTAACTCCTTTTGCTTCACTATGCAAGTACAATTAAATCACTAAAATTTGCTGAGAACTATTCTCACTTTGTACTTAAACTCTTTGAAATGCACAACTTGAGATTTAAGTTTCTTTTTGGCAAAAACCCTTGAGCATTGGATCACTTTCCACTCTATCTACACTATAAACGCTTCTTTTGCCAAAACTGTAATTTAGGTCCATGGATTGCAATCCATGTTCTAGAGCCATTCTGGACCAAACTTGGTGGGAAGGTTTTGTATATGTCCCCTAAGCTATTGGTCATACTTTTTTGGATTTTGGACCAAATTTTCCTTGCCCGTGTCAAGAATGACCATTTGCAAATTGAATTTACCAAACACTTTGGTTTTATAGAGTTTTGAAATCCATTTTGCCCCAAATTTCTTTGGTGACTACCCCAAGTCAATCTAGCTGTGGGACAAGTTTAGCCAGATTTTGCTCAGTTGGGTACATGGATCATGATCCATGTTTTGAAATATTTTTCAGCTATGATTGCATGTGTGGATAGATGAATTTAAGCACGGCTCATTGATGTACTTATCTTTGAATTTTAAATGGGGAACTTGGATGGCGATATATGTTGCACTCCCAATCTGGAACTGCTTGACATGGCTATGTTTTGCATTGCTTAGGCACGCCACTGGTGAGATTTTTCCTTGATTTGGACTTTGGTTGCCCTCCCAAAATTCCTCTGACAAGTGGTGGGCAATCCGTTTCCATATTTGATGTGGTGAAATGTTTTTTGTGCAATGATGACCATACACAAATGTTTTTTGTAGGTAGATATTATACCTATCAAGTCTGGTGAATTGTGGTGGCCCCAAGTGAGTATAGCAAGCAAAGAATCAACCGTTCTCTTTCTAATATTTTCTAACCTGTTTCGAACATCGTTTGGGTTGTACGAGTATTTGGTGATGCCTTTCGGTCTCACAAATGCCCTTGCAACATTCAACAGGATGGTGGACAGGATTTTCGGAGATTACAGATCATTTGTGGGTACATTCTTTGATGAAATTATTGTATTCTCCAAGAATGAGGCAGAACATAGACACAATCTTTTTAGAGTTTTTGATGCATTGAGGCGACACAGGTTGGTGGTGAATGGGAAAGAGAGTGAATTTTTCTTGCCAAAGATACACTTTTTGGGACACATCGTCTCAGCAGGTGTTTAGATGGACCCTGCCAAAATTGAAACTATTCAAAATTGGCCAGAGTTGAAGAATGTGCACGAGGTGCAGAGCTTTTTGGGTTTGTGCTCTTACTACAGGCAATTCAATTGAAAGTTTGCAGAGGTTGCCTCTCCATTACACATCTTCACTCAGAAAGGAGTCCCATTTTCTTGGGGACTAGCATAAATGGGAGCATTCAAGACACTCATAGAGAAGCTGACAACTGGGCCACTTTTTAGCTTACCATACTTGCAAAAACAATTTGAAGTCTACTTTGATTCCTACAATCGTAGTCTGGGTGCGGTCTTAATGCAAGAGGGCCATGTTATAGCTTATGAGAGTAGAATGTTTTCCATACCAGAGAGAGTTGCTCAGATTTATGAGAAAGAGTTATTAGCAATGATTCATGCTTTGACACAGTGGAGGCATTTTCTTTTGGGAGCAAACTTTACAGTATTTTGCGGATCATCAGAGTCTTTGATATTTTCTTACACAGAAGCAGCATTCCGACAAGCAGATGAGATGGGTGAATATTCTGTCCCAGTTTCACTTTTAGATAGTGCATGTTATGAGAAAGCAAAATGCGGTGGTTGACTCATTGTCTAGGAAGCCATGAGTATCGGTCATTTCAGCAATACATCATCAGAACTTCGAGGATATGATTGATCAGTATGCTACGGATCCAAATTTTGCAAACATCTTTGACCGAATACAGAATGGAGAGATTGTTTTGGGATTTGTGTAACAATATAAGTTTTCTTTGTAAATAATTAATTATTTTATGAATAAATAATTAATTTACTACAATTAGCTATTTTGTAAATAATAGGTTTATATATTATTTACTAGTTAGTTAAGTCAGTTGTGTGCACACCAGAATAGACCTAGCAGTTCTAAGGCCTTAGGTGAGCCTAAATGCGGGCCAAAACACCTCAGGGAGACCTTAGCAAAAATTACCATGAAGCCCTAGTGATTGGGAAATCGGGCCTTCACAATAGGATAGACAGTAGCCTCAGATTTTAGGCTCAAAAAAATACGTGTGTCAATACAAGCACAGGAATGAGATGGGGTCCTTAGAATAGTGACCCTAAGGTTAATAAAGCCTTAGGGTAAGTTCGTTAAATTAAAGTTAACGGTTCGTGCTGGGTGGGCGGCCGGACAAGTGTGAATAGGTAAAGGCAATGCTGTGCCATGCGGCATTGCATCGGTAGACCTTTGATGTTCTCATAAAAGAATCACTGTTAGCATTTGTTAGTTGGTTGCACATTTTAATTAATGATCTAGGAGTTTTTAAAGTCAAAAGTTGAATGGTTTTAAAGGTTTTAAAGTAAGTGCACCAAGTGGCACACTTACCCTGCAAGCTCTCTCTCTCACTCCTGGCCCCTCTTCTTGCAAACTCTTATTTAGAGCACCTCCCTTCCCTCTACACAGGTTGGCAGTGCTCCTACCCCCCCTTATGCGACGTGTTCTACGTGATGGAGCCCTCCATTGAAGCATGAGAGCATCCCCTTGCGACATATGTGGTAGCCTCGTGCTCCCATTGTCAAGAACAAGGGCTCTCACAGCCATAGACACCTTTTGGTGAAGTTTCATCGCCGCGAGAAGTTGCTGTGGATGCTCTCTCCGTAGAGTGGAGTGGCTGCAATTTTTTGTTTCCAGTCCCTAATCTCTCGATTAGGGTTGTTTTCAACAGAATATCCATAGATTCTCACTCCTCCACTTCTTATCCTACACCTATGCAAGTTTTGGTGTGATTCTATCAAAAAGAAGGCCTCCATTTTGGCATAAGGGCATGCATAGGTAAGAATTTCTGGTTATGTGCAAAAAATTACAGCATGCATGCATGTATGCATTTTGCTTGTTTTCTATCTTGTAATTGATGCATGATTGATTGAGCATGAAGTGCATCGAATAGCGGAAGATAGACTCTCTTTGTGAGAGCTTCCAAGAACAGTTTTGGAAGATGCTCTCTCTTTATGAGAGCTTCCAACAAGTTTTACAAAATAGGGGAAATCCTCAGCCCATCTTCTGGTCCCCAATAATGTGTCAACTTTTCTCTCAACTCTCTATTCTCTTGAGTATATGATTTTCACTTAAAATTTTTATAGTTACGCTTCTGTCTTTTGTGATAGTGGTATCAGAGCAAGGTCATCTCTCTCTTTCTTAAGAGATTGACAACTCTTGGAGTAGGCAGACTGAAGAAATGGAAGGATGTGAGGAAGGGTTCGCCCTTTTCGAGAAGCATGTGGTAGAGTTTACTTGCCTCCAGAAGCAGGTGGAAGAGATGCAGAAAGCTCTCTCCCATCCAGAAGTACAGAAGGTTCTCCACACCCTTGAAAAAGGGAAGGAGCAGAGCAGTTGGAGATGAGAGAAATCCCGCAGAACTCCAAGACGCAAGAATCCCACGGCTTCGAATCCACCATCTCACTCAACATTTTGACTCCTCAACTGCCTCGAATGACGCATCCCAATTTTTAAAAAAGTCATCCGACCCTTCACATTGGCCACGAACTGCCAACTGTGGCCGGGCATATCTCCGCGCTTTAGACTCTGTTTAACATTCCGTCACTTCTTGCTAGCACCATACACTGCATACAATCCACTAGACACCTGGCGAGCTCAAGAAAACACCAGATGGCACGTTTCCCAACATGAACAACCGCCTCGAAATTGGCCCCTGTCAAACATTTGACAGCTCATATCTTGCTATACATAGCTCCGATCATTGATCTGAAAAGACCAACAAACTCCATAACTTTAGCACTTCAAGTATGTGCATTTACATCCACTTTCACCATCTACTTGCACTCGCCCAATTTGGCAAGGATCTACAAACACTTTTAGCTTCAAACGGGCATAACTTTCTCTACACAGCTCTGTTTGATGAGCCATCTGGACCATCACGGAAAGCATGTCAAGCACCACATTTTGGCACACAATACCATAGGTACCTCCCGTAAGAGTACGTTATTAAGTCAATACTCCGCTTTCACAAGCCGTGGCTACGCTCTTTCTCAACCTCGAGCTCTTGCAAGAGAGCATTATGTTCATTCTTGAGCCTGCATATCACTTCAATTTTGTCAGAGTGAACGAAAACAGGCCACTTGAGGGTCTTGTCGATGACATAGTTGATTCATTCATGGCCGAATGAGAAGGCTTTGCCGGCCTAGGAGAAGACAATGATGCCGACTTCGGAGCCACATAGAATGGAGAGCTCACTTGCTTTGTTAATGAGACCAACTTTTCTCCTAGATAAGCAAAAATAGATGCAGGAAAGCAACAGAAAACTTAGATGGAAGCAAAAACAGGTATACCAAAAAACATGTCCGCAAGGCAAGTAGAGGCGGACTTTGATGAATCAGGAGAGGGTGCCAAGAGTGCAGGCCTGCTTGTAGCTTCTTGTTGCAAAGCTCCCTTTTCAGCTTCCAGGTGTTTCTTATCTTCAGCATGTACGTGTGTTTCTTGTTGCGTAGGCCAAATCTGCCTCACATTTTGTTGCTTGTTGGTGGAACGTACTGCCGCTCCCCTTGCCAACCACCTTGTTCAACTCTTACGCTCAAACAATTCTCATGGGGCTCGTCTTTTTCTTGCACCTTTGTTGAGTTGCTCATAACTTGTAAATGCATGTAAGAGAGGTCGAGAATTGAAGGTCCTGCTACAATGATGCTTTGAAGAAAGAGGAGCATCAAGGATTAAATCCCGGTCAGAACCTCCATATGAAAACCAACTTGCAATGCTATGACCTTGAATAGGTATCGATTCAACTAGCTCCTTCTACTGACACTTCGATGGTCGTTGATGTTGCCTGCACGTAGAGCAGAAGCTCCTAGAGTAGGGTGCACGTCCCAAATTAACCAATTTTCCCAAAACAAAAATATTGAGCGAGCATCGCCTGTGTGTGTGTGTGTGTGTGTGTGTGTTTGAGAGAGAGAGAGAGAGAGAGAGAGAGAGAGAGTTTGCACGGTGAGGTGTGTGTGGTGTGTGGTGTGAAGGAGCATCGAGCCTGCATCGAGCTTGCTTGCTACGCGAATGTCTGCCTTGCTCTGTACTTGGCTGGCACAAGTCTGTCAACCCTGCTAGGGTTCCGCGTCGCCGCGTGTGAGCTCCGTGCTCGGTTCTTGTGCTGCTGCTCTCTATTTTGCAGCACCTTCGTGGTCTTTTCTTGCCTTTGGAGTCTGTGTATGTGAGTGCGCACATAGTTTTCTTCTCTCAGCGCGAGCAGTGTTCAGTTTTCATATTCGAATCAGCAGGTTTTCTCTAAGCTTTTTTCAGACTTTCTTTCCTCCTCTCTGTAGAAAGGGTGGTGTAAGCAGGTTAGTGTTTTAGAGATTCATGGTGAACAGGTCTGCTTAGTACGAGCAGTGTCTTAGAAAGTCTTCTGTGATTTTCTTCTTTTCCTTATGGAGTCTGCTTCCTCGGGTCAGGTCTTCTCTCGCAGGGAAAAATCTCTAGCTGCTAAGCGTCTTCCACCAGATGGTTCAACTGATATATTGTCAGATGTTCAGTATGTACATGAAGCCCTTGAGCAGCGATTCTCTTCCAGTTGATCTCAACGGGGAAAACCTATACCCAATTGTAAATACAAGATGAAGCTTCCAGCCATAGCAGCCCCCTTGAGAAAACTTTCTCAGACAGTGGTTATTATTTCTTCCCGGGTAAACTCCCATCTGCTAATGATGTGGCACAATGGATAAAATCCCTTCTAAGTGGATGTTTTGTTGATGGGGTTTATTTTGCATCAAGGGGTTTCTATGAGGTGCACCTCATGGATACCATGTATAAGCAGAAATTACTGGAAATGTCGCCTTTGTTTTATGATGGTAAGCAAATGGTACAATTCTTACCTTGGTCCCCGAAAAAAGACTGCCAAAGTCTTATATGTCACTCATGTACAGTATGGGTAGAAGTAGTGCATTTTTTGGATTACATGTGTGATTAGTTACCGAGACTTGCAGCTTCTCTCGGATAGGTGATTTGTCCTCCTCGTCGTACAAGTACCAGAAATCATTTTGCATTCTATGGGACACTGATATCCCTACTCCAACTTCCATAGCAGTGAAAGTAGAAAATACGGGTATTGGTGAAACGTATTTCAAATTAAAATGGGACGTATTTGCTGGAGCTTTCTTTACATGTCATAAATTTGGACATCTAGCCCCAAAATGTTCGCAAGTGGTTCACAAACCTCCAAATGCTATTCCCCAATCTGATTGTCCAGCTCCCTCTTCTTCAAAAATGGGAAGTAAATCTCTATTCAATAATTTGAATTCTAAGAATCAAAATGTCTCTACTTCTCAGCAACCTTCCTTATCCTTGCTTAAGGCAAAAGAAAAAGGTAAAGAGAAAATACAAGATGCTGGTGTGGGGAAAATGCTTGGCAGCAACCTAAGAAAGTTGTTTCTTTGAAGCAAAAGCCTTTGCAATCTCATAATTAGAGTGCAACAGCACCTTTGCCAGGTCAACAATCTACATTGCCTCTGAACACACAAGATTTTATGCTTTGGACATATGTACTCAAAAAAAGATTGCCTTTTATGGAAAATGAAGACCAAAATACCTCTCGTGCTCATTCAGTTGTCAATGAGCATGAGGATACATTTATGATGTGATATGCTTCATGCACTACTTGTATATATGTATATACACATGGTTGCTCCAAGAAAGTGTACCCTGGACATATAATGTCCAGGGTCTCTCTCATGTACATAAGTGGAGACTATTGTGGAATTATGTATATAAAATGCATCCACATGTTCTTTGTTTGCAAGAACATAATCAGCACACTCTTGTTGGTCAGACGAGGTTCTTTGCGGGTTATCATATCTTTTATGCTGGTCTGCAAGCTTTCTTAGGTGTGGTTATGTTGGTGCAAGATGAATTGGATCCTCATATTGCTTATAATGACCCTGATGGTAGTTGGATGGTGATTCAATGTATGAGCAATAATGAGAATTTTGAGTTTGCTGTTGTATATGCACTGCAATCTCCTAGGCAAAGAGCAGAATTGTAGGTCCAGTTAGTTAATTATCTTTGGCTTTCTAATGCTTTACTATGTGGTGACTTTAATAATTCCCCACATGTTTAGGATAATACTACTCACAATTCGCATATGCTCTCCTCAGAGAAACAAGCTTGGTCATCCCTTATGAATACTATGCATGCTCAAGACCTTTGGAATATGGTCCGTCCTGATGATTTGGGGTTTACTTATCAACATAATGCTTTGTCTGAATATCGTGCTAGGATTGATAGACCGTATCTTTTACATGCACATCAATATGAATCTTATATATGCAAAATGTGGACAGATCACACATTGCAATTATCAGATCATGCTCCTTTGTGGCTCAGCTTGTATTTTGATATGCAAATAGAGGACACTCCATTGTATAATAGACGTCTTTTGCATATCAATAATAGTTACTTGTCTCATGACATTTTCAATGGAATGATCATGACAGCTATTAGACCTTTGGAACATCATATTCATGCCAATCTTGATTTTGCATGGCAATCTTTTCCTTAGGAGAAATATGGACCTTGTAAGGAATCCTAATTTTTAGGGATTAAGGCTAATGTTGTGTTGGGTTAAGAGGGCAAGGGCATTGAAGAAGGTAGTTTTGAGTAGGCTTTTCTAACCTTTTTTAGACAAATGTAGGATGTGGACCTAAGGGATTACTTTCTCTTTCTACCCTTTTTAAAGTGAAGGAAGCATACACTACAACATAACATCAAGATATCGACGCAGTATATATCGACGGCCGTACCTTTTCACGCGGATATCGATGTACTTTCATCCCGTCGATATATGCGTCGCAATATCCGTCGTTATGAGCGTGAGAATACGCGTGGCAAGGCATACTTTTCCACGCGTATATCGACGGACATTACCACAAGTATATCGATGCACATTTTGACGCAAAAAAATTGGGGGGGAAAAAAGAAAAACCGCGCGCAGGGGACATTTTCACCTGCAACGCGCGCGCTCAGATCTTGACCAAAACATTTGCACAGGTATTATGAAACTCTCTCCCCCCCCAACCCCCCCCTCTCTCTCTACATCGTGTGTGTGTGTGTATGTGTGTGTGTGTGTAGGGGAGAGAGAGAGAGAGAGAGAGAGAGAGAGAGAGAGAGAGAGAATTAATGTATGCGTAGGAAATTAAAATTAAAGAGAGAAATAAAATGAAATGTTATATTAATGTCTTCAAAAGGCCAAAGTGACCTATGAGACCAGAAAGTTACAATGTGGTGGATCTGATACAAAGTCAGAGTAACAAGATGACAAATGACAAAATAAAATATTATGGAATCCTAAACTGTTGGGTGTGGACTAAGCAGCTAAAACACCTAGCTAGGATAGGTAGATCATAGGAGATCTAGCATCTGTCGTTGACGAATCTCATCAATCTCCTCCATGGTCAGTAGTCTGACCGGGCGTTGTGCATGTCGAGCCAAAGTGACCTAGATCCTCTGATGCAGCCTCTGTCGATGTTGTGTAGTCCTCCGCAGTCGTGGGCGTTTGGATTTCCCTAGCTCAGTCGCTCGTTCGATCAGTAGAGAGATAGGGAAGTAGAGAGAGAGAGAGAGAGAGAGAGGGAAGTGGAGAGCGAGAGAGAGAGAGAGATAGGGAAATAGGGAAATAGAGAGAGCGAGATCGAGAGAAAGAGAAAGAGAGATAGCGAGAGCGAGGTCGAGAGAGAAAGAACGAGAGATAGGGTACGTAGACAGAGAGAGAGAAATAGAGAGATAGAGAGTGATATATATATATATATATATATATATATATATATATATATATATATATATATATATATATATATATATAGAGAGAGAGAGAGAGAGAGAGAGAGAGAGAGAGAGAGAGAGAGAGAGAGAGAGAGAGATAGTAGATAGAGAAAGAGTTAGGTTGGCTGACCAATTGTGTGAAAAGGACAGAAACTCTCTCTCTATCTCTCTCTCTCTCTCTCTCTCTAGAAGAAACTATGGAAAAAAGAGGCAAAGGGGTTTTGCCTGCTACATGCATTGCCATGTACACCTGGGAGTGCACGTATGTGTCTACCCATAGAGGATTTGACCAATAAAGACAAGATTTTGACCCAGTGGTCTTGATCTCCGTACACCTCTGGACCGAGGTGTACGGAGATTGGGCAAGACTAGAGAATGCGAGGTAGTTTACATTGTGAGGAGTATATATATTGAAACAACATTCATAATCATTGTAGATGGCAACGTCATCAACTAACATGAAGGAAAAGATTGCATGCTCGTGCACGCTCTGCAAGTATCAAATCCTGCGCAAGCGTAGGATATGTAATGAGCATGTACACAAGTACGGAGAGTTTGCTAGAGAAACCGTACAGAATCTACGATACGACTCCTACAAAACGGGCATTGATTTTCGCGACATAGCACCTACATCTGAGAGAGAGAGAAAAAGGATTATGCGTGAAGGTCCGACCAATATAGATCCAAGGATGGAAGCAGAAAAGGGCTTACAGACAGAAGACGACGGCATGGAGGAGATGCTCGAAGCCTTCTTCGAGACAAGCGAGGAGAACGCTAACGAAGCAGCACCAGAAGCCGTGCACCTATCTCCTGAAGACATGTTGAGGAAGTTGGCACGTCAACCAATCTATGAAGGAGTCAAAATATATGTGCTTCTTACTTGTCTGGCGTTTTTGAATCTTCAGTCAGTGTACGAGTGGTCAGATGTAAGAGTCACTGCTTTGTTTAGGTACGTAATTTACAAAACAGATTTTCCAGTTGCAACGGTGACGTGCTTGGAGAGATTTTTAATTTAATGTGGCTTAAACAGGTTGTTGCGGGAGAAACTTCTCCCGGCTGGCAATGAAATACCCCCCTCCAGGCCAAGCACAAAGCAACTATTGACCTCAATTGGCTTGGACTACAACAAGATTCATGCATGTCCAAATGATTGCATTCTTTTTTGCAATGAATTCATAGATTTTCTGTCGTGTCCTAAGTGTGAAGCAATGCGCGACAAACAAGATGCAGTTGGTGAGACAGTGCCAGCTAAAGTATTGCGGCATTTCCCTATTGTTCCTAGGATAAAAAGCATGTTTCGTTGTGGTTCCATTGCAAAGTTGATGCGGTGGCATTCTACGAATAGATCCACTGACGCAACATTTAGGGTGCCCGCCGTCGCTGATTCAAAGGCTTGGAGGCACATTGAAGATACCTGACCACATTTTAAGAGTGAACCACGCAATTTGCGTTTGGGCATGGCAATGGATGGAGTCAATCCATTTGGCTTGAGAAGCTCGTCATGGAGCACTTGGCCTGTGCGCCTTATCAATTACAACCTCCCGCTGTGGCTTGCCATCAAGAAGGGTCATTTGATATTAAGCTTAATTGTATCTGGTAAGTTCAAGGCAAAAAACATGGATGTTTATCTAGCTCCACTAGTTGACGAGCTCCAGGAGTTATGGCATGGAATCGACATAGCAGATGCGATTGAACGAGTAGGACAACAACATGCAAGGATCCATGGACTTCTTATGTAGACTATGCATGATTGGCCAGGATACGGAGAAGCTTCTGGTAATGGTTCTTGATTTACAAAATTCTCGCTATTCGCAAGCACTTTGCCTTGGCCTGATTCATGCTTTAATATATGCAAGGCTAACAACTTCGGGATACAATGCATGTCCAATTTGTGGGCAGTCTTTGGATTGTGCTATTCTGCCTCTCTTCCAAAGACAATTTATCAAGGCCACCACCGTTATCTTCCAGATGGCCATCACTTGCGCGAAGGTCAGCTTGGTCGCGTCGAATGTCGTCCTATGCATGGACAAGAGTGGCGTTGCCGATGGGAGCAACATGAGGGGCAACCTATTCCAGGAATGAAACGTTTGTCCATTCTCCATACGTTGCCATACTGGGGTGATCTACTAATTAACCATTTGCTGGATCCAATGCATACATTTAAGAATGTGGGAGATCTCCTCTGGAAGACAATCATGGGAATGAAAGACAATCGAACTTCACGAGATGATTTGCAGTCAGTTGGAAAGATGCCAGAGCTGTGGCCTTTCACTAATGCAGTTGGCCAAACAAAACTTTCAAGAGCGCCATGGGTATTGCTAAAAAGCGAAGAGCAACAAGTTAAAAGGGTGATTTCAGAGTTCAGGCCGCCAACAGGATATATGCGATGTCTCAAGGCATCATTCACCCGTGACGATCAACTGTCAGGACTGAAATTGCACGACTGGCATAAGTTCTTGCAATTCATTCTTCCAATTGCGATCAAGGGGTGTTTAACGCAGGAAGTGAGGACCTGCTTATACAAGATTTCAGAGCTAGTGCGGTGGATCTCTTCCAAGGAGATACGGGAGGAATCTATTGCATTCGCAAGGGCTAACTCCATTGAGGCAGTTTGCATGATTGAGAAGTATCTACCCACGAGCTGCCTAACTATCCAAATGCACTTTCCGTCCATGTAGTAGATGAGGTTGCAGTGGCAGGTACAGTCCACAGCCGTTGGATGTTCTTTCTAGAGCGGTTCATGAAAACACTTAAGGGTTTTGTTCGCCAAAAAGCGCGTCAGAGTGGAGCATGTCAGAAGGATGGCTGGTGCAAGAGTCTTCTTGTCTTGATGACCGAATTTCTATCCGTTTCTGACCCAGAAATGCCTCGACTGTGGAGCGATGAGCAGGATGCAAGACTGGTGGGAGAGGAGCCGCAAGGGCAAGGGGTGCCAAAGAAAATGAACGACGCCATGCGAGAAAAGATCATGAAGTTCTGTATACTAAATTCAGAGCCGATGCAAAAATGGCTTGAAAGGTACGAAGAAGAAAAAGAGAGACGCAATAGGGAGCGACACGATTTCAGGCAAAGCCGAACGACTAGAGGCTTACCCTTTCCAGACTATCTCGCTCCTCTACCTGAATTCCCTACAATGGCATGGTTGGACAAGACAGTGAGAGCAGCTCGACAGTCGGAGAACCCATATCTCTAGAAGAGGAAGAGCTGGCTATTGGATGTGACTGGAAGTATCATACATACATGGCACTGTGGTCGCATGGAAAGCATTTCAGAACACAACAAATTGACAGCAGAAGAAACATGTTTGACAGTGGGGTAATGGTTAGTTTCATGCAAAAGAGCAGGGCCAGTGCCAGAGACTGTGGTTTGGTGTCATATATCCTGAAAGTCAGCTTCAGGCGGTTTGAGATGTTTTTGTTGGATGTGAAGTGGTTCAAGGTGATTACTTCTGGTCGCAATGCAACGGTATGCAGAGATGGAAACAAGCTTGTGCAAATAGATTCTACAAAGGTTTGGACAGATGCGAGCTACACATTTGCTCTCCCTGAACATTGCGAGCAAGTGGTCTTTGTATCGGACTCTCGAGAGCGACAATGGTGGTTTGTGTTTCAGGTTGCTCCAAGAAATAAACAAGTATTTGAAGGGCAAGAGCTCCTGCAGGAAAGTCGGTCAGACGACGCAGATACTACTGTGAGGTACGCAGAGATGGACGAAGGTATGGCAAAGAAATTTAACAGATATACAAGGGATGATGCAGATGAGGCAGAATTGACACTTGTAGATGAAGACGCAATGGATGAAGACAATCTGCCAGAATAAGTTGGGACAGAGTTATGTCTGCAATTAGAGATAGAAGATGATACGGTGCAAGATCTTATCGATGATGCCTCACTCGTCGAGGCCTAGGCCTGTAAGTGTTTGTGTGAAGACGTTGATTTAAAATTAAGCTTAAAGTTAATTTAAACAAAGGTGTTATGACGCTTTATTTTACTTTCTTTGTGCAGGACTTTAGTATGGAAGACCAGTTTCTAGATCCCACTTCATGAGTCCAGATGCATTTATGGGCTTCGTCACACGGATGACGCCCAGTCAAATGGCAGAGGCATCTCAATAGTGGGTTGCTAGAGGCATGGATACTACGCCTCCGAGCTTCACACCCGAGGGTCCGACGCCTATGGGTACGACGCCTATGGGGTCTCCCATCACGGCCGCTTTGACACCTAGGGGTGCTGCAGAGGTCGGTACGTTCTCATCTCCGCAGCACAGGCGCACTCGCCGATCTCGACCATCGTAAAAAACGTGACCACATCAGCAAAAACGTGGGTCACTAAGAGTTAAAATTTGATTTTTTTTAAAAAAAATCATTTTTACTTATTTTTTACTTAAAACTCCCTCCCAGCATATATACATATCCAAAAATCATTTTTTAACCCATTTTTTAATCCACAAGCTTAGAAAATCCATTTTTTCAAAACTCTTTTCCCCCCAAAAGTAAAAAATGCTTTGTTCTCTCCTCCTCCTCCCTCCTCCCTCCTCTCTCCCTCTCCTCTCCCTCCGTGCCCCTACCTTCCTCCTCCTCCCCAATCTCTCCCTCCCCCGCCCACCGCCCTCCCTCCTTCTCTCCTTCCATCTTCCTCAATCTCCTTACCCTCTCCCTCTATCTTTTCGTCCTTTGCTTCCTCACGCAACAGCTTCCATGGCGCTCATTGAAATCACAAATGGTTTGCTTCCACCACGACATACGCCGCACACCAAAAGCATACATATTCTCTTACCCACGGCGTTTGGACCGAAGATCGTTGTTGAGGGTGATCAAAGGTCATCACAGGAATGTCGTCGCTCGTGAGACCAATTTTGACATTTGGGTGGATGGCCATTTGTATCCTTATGATCCTATAAGCCGCTTCCATTCATTCTTTAATAGACTTTTGATATTTCTTTAATTTCTTGGTAGGGGAGAAGCAGGCTTGTTAGGCTTCCTTTACACAATGTGGAACAATATTCTTTTGGACCTTAGAAGACTTCAACAAGCCATGCTTAGATTTTATGAGTTACCGAAGAAGGTGACACACTATACTTCTTCCTTTTGGTTTTTTTCTTATCATAGACTTTGAAGTCTAAGGTCTTGGCACTATTTATTTTGTAGTGCTGCACAAAGGTTGCTTTTGTGCTAAAACTCAATCAATGTCAAATAGTGAAAGATCGAAGGTTAGAGAGGCTAAGTATCACTCTAATGAATGAGGCCCTTTTGCAAACCAAGCAACGGGATCTAGTCGAGCCATCTCCCACCCCGTATTTTAGCGTGCAATTAGAGAAAGACATTTGGTGGTTGGGTGCTATTGAGGTGCCCAAAGAGACCAATGGAGTACTTTCATGGATTATGAGAGAACTCCATGGATCACAGAAGTAATACACTCCTAAATTGCAGGTCAGAAATTGGAGGTTGAGGGTTTTGGTAGCTATGATGTGGAGTGGAACTTAGGTGAGGACTTGAAGACCATAAAGTGTTTGCTTGGGTGCAAACAAGGGGCTTCTTCTCTCATGCCTTGTCCATTTTGCACTTGAGTACAAACCTAACGGACAAAAATCACACAAGAGCACTACAAAGGTTGGTTTCATGCTTCCATGGCAAGGGCATGGAGAACAAGGGTTGGATTTTTGTGATGTTGGAGATGAAGGTAGAGAATGGGAAGTATCTATTCTGAGATGTCCCATGCTCAATGCCCCAGACAGTGATCAAAAGGACCACACTTGGAATCCAATCATTTCCTCTATCGAATGTACATTTTTGTACATTACACGCATTCATGTGCATTTTTGATAGGCTATTGAAGCTCCACATTGGCTATTCTTTCACAATAAAACCATTGGAAAAGTCCCAGGAAGCGATCGAAAGAGTGGAGGTACTCTTGAATTCCATTTGCTATCACGATAGAAATATGTCTATCGTTGGTGCAAAGAACACAGGGGAGGCCCATGAAATTGCTCAACAAGTGTGAATGAGTGAACACTGAAAAGCCAGACACTTTTTGCGGAAAATTTCCCAAGGAAATCCAAGTCGATATGCTGCTCAAAACAGCTCCAACCAGCAGGCAGGTAACCTTTGGGAGCTTTGGAAGGAGTTATGCAAAGCTACTACTGACAATGATTCAAATGGCGAGCTTGCAAACAAGCGCAAGCAAGTTTGGGCACATTTTGATAAAATGGTCAAGCTTATGGACCTGAACAGCACAACAAAAGAACAACGCCAATCATTTCAAGAAGCCTTGGTGGATTTTACCAAGGTATTCACCCTTTCTTGGGGTGAAAACAACATCACACATTACATGGTAAGCCATGTTAGGTGGTGAATTTATTACAAGGGATTGTTTTCATTAAATAATGTGGATCGTTTACTCATGTGTACAGCATATCTTGTTTGTGCATGGTGCATTTTTTATGCACAAGTATGGATCGCTTGAAATTTTTAGCACTCAAGGCATGGAGAAGTCCCATTATAGAGGAAGGGGAGTGTACTTCAAAAATACTCGATATGGTGGTGGAATGGTGCAATCCAATTATTTGGAGGAGATGTTCAACTGGTTTTCTCGCACAATATTTTCTCGTAAGCTCACAATGGAGCGTGCGCAACAATCCAAGATTGCTATTGAAGTGTGGAAATGGAGTCTTCAAGAGCATAGTAACAAGTGGAAAATGTCGCAAGGTCCCGCCAAGCATGCTGCATGGCAGCAATGTAGAGTGCGAAAAGGGTCAAAGTGCATTTTGCACGTCACTACACGTGAACGCATGGTCCAACTCTTAACGACGTGTTCATTTAAAAAATAATAGTTTTTTTTCCAAAATTAGTGTGAACAAGGTCCTTTTTAAATGGGCCCTTATAAATATTACATGCGCGAGCATCAACCACTCATTTCTGAAGAAAAGGTGAGCTCTTACCATACCAAATGGCGTGCACCAAACAAACCGCAAAAGAGCATCCATCTGCCAACAAAAACACCCTCCAAGGATGTGAGAAGCCGGCATGGCTTAAAGGCACAAGAAAACGGCCACGAACACCTGGCCGTTCCAGAAACTCTTCTAGCAGTGGGCATGGTAGTAGGGCACCAGAGTCATCGAGGGATGTAGAATCTTCACATACACAAGAACAAACACCTAGAAAAAGAATGAAGCAACACGACTAGTGCTAGAGAGAAGAAGAGGCCCAGCAAACACCAGAGTCCGATAGGGAGGAGCCGTCGCACCACCAATCACAAGTAGGACCATCCAAGACTCGGGTGGTCCATACAGACACTAAATCAGAGATAGAGCCACCATGGCAGCGAGGTGACATACCGCGCACACACCGGGTGCCCGTTGGGGGTAAGACACTTTCTCGAGGCCAGGGAGCTCTCCCCAATACACAAGATCGGGAGCCAAGGAAAGAGGATGAATTAGAAGAGGCTACTAATCTAGCCCCTAAGCATGTAAACAGACGCAAGTCAAAGTTTTTCACGAAGCCTAAACACCGCCACCCAGCAAATGTGCAAGTGCCCCCAAGACAACCGCAGTGGTGCCAAAAAATAGCAAGGGCATTCGCCGAAATCCGCCACTACCAGAAGACTACAGAGCTTCTAATTCAATGCGTCCCCTTTGCTTGCACAGTGAACGAGGTGCTTCAAAGCTATGGAGGTCGGTATAGAATGCAAGCAATAGCGCCAGAGGCTATTTAAAAAGCTGTAGAGGCCCACATCATTTCCGTGTTGGAAGATACCAACAAAGCGAGTGACAATACAACCAAAAGATGCATGTCGATTGCAACAAGACTTTGAGCATTAGCCAAAGTTACCCCTCTTTTTGTATTGCACACCCTTATCTTTGTAATGAGATGACTTTGCAATGACAATATGATCAACAGTTGTGTCTATTGTGTCTATTATCCATGTGTTTGGAATTTATTGTTTCTAAACATGAAGAGTTAAATATAAATCAAACATTAACTTTTTGGGTATCCTATGTGGCAGAGAAGCCTAGCAGGTGCAAAAAAAGGGTGGCCACAAGGGCGCGCAAATAGCCCCTCCATCAGTTTTGGATGGCCAATTTGCGTGCCCTTGTGGCCACCCTTTTTTTTGCAAGTTCAAGCTTTGTTTACCCCATAGGATATTAAAAAAGTTAACATATTGTGAAACCAGGTGTCTATGCAACATTTAATTAGATTTTTCAAATGTCCAATGTAATTGGGCCTTTTGGTGCAGGAATGTATTAGGTAGAGCTGAAGCAAGTGATAGTGTGCTTGAAAACTTAAATTCAAAGTTGATCTCACCTTTTCTAGTGTCCTTGAGTGCAAACATATACTCCATATGCCAAAAAAAGGGTGGCCACAAGGGCGTGCAAATTGGCCATCCAAAACTGATGGATGGGCCATTTCTGCGTCCTTGTGGCCACCCTTTTTTTTTGGCAATTTCAAGCTGTTTACCCCATAGGATATCAAAAAAGTAAACATATTGTGAAACCAAGTGTCTATGCAACATTAAATTAGATTTTTCAAATGTCCAATGTAATTGGGCCTTTGGTGCAGGGATGTATTAGGTAGAGCTGAAGCAGGTGATAGTGTGCTTGAAAACTTAAATTCAGAGTTGATTTCACATTTTCTAATGTCCTTGAGTGCAAACATATGCTCCATATGCCAAGAAAAGGGTGGTCACAAGGGCGCGCAAATTGCCCATCCAAAATTGATGGATGGGCCATTTGCGCGCCCTTGTGGCCACCCTTTTTTTGGCACCTGGTAGGCTTTTCTACCGCCCAGGATACTTAGAAAACATAAGTTAACTGAAAGAAATTGGTTTTGCATCAATACTTTAGAGAAACCACTTCTTTTCACTCAGATGTGTTTTATACTTTCCACAGAATTAAGGTAAGTTGAAAGAAGTATCATGTGCATCCAACTTCCGTTGTATTGTTACTTCAAGCAAAAAAGACACAGCTAATTGAAACATATCACCAATTACAACAACTTTCAAGATTGACAAATCACATTTAGAAGAATGTACAAGATAGAGAGACAATTTGGAGTATTTTTTATTACTTCCAAAAAGGTGATTTTACATCATGTATCTGAGGAGTTCATAATTTTCTTGACCATTTCCTGGCGCCACTCTTGCGCTAAGGCAACTCCCCAGTCAAGAGGGATTGTGTTATGGCCTTTGCGTCAGTTGAGCGAATGGAAGCATGTATCCCTATCTGGGAAAGCACTTTACCATGAAAGTCAGTACCAAATGCTGTGCATACAAGGGATCTACGCACTAGGAACACAAGATGCGCAGTTTGAGCAATGGTGCTCAAACACAAAAACTTGCTCAAAGCTTTCAACGACCAAGTCATAAAATGGGCGTGGGGAGTAAATTCATTATGGATAATGGCCACATTGCTGGGGGGAGTTGTCCTAGTAATGCACAAGGGAAGACTGAGGTCCAAAGCCAGTTCGCTTGCCACCCGTCCTTGCAGCAAAATCATCAATCTCCACGACATCCTGTTATAAACCAATGAAGATTGATAAAAAAGACAATGAAGGATTAAAAAATAACATGAAATTAGGATAGAGTTTGCTTCCTGTTCCTTGTCGTCCTCCTCCCTGTTGCCCTTTCCATCCAAGTCAATGCTCCCATGCACCACAGTTTACGAGCGGGGTTGCATAGTGGCATAGGCATCCTAGTGGACTCAACCTTGGCTTAAGTGGCTTGAAGTTCTTCCTCAGCCACATGAAACTGCTCTGCTACCAGGACCTACGCACATACAACTGCAATAGTGTCAGCAACAGAGTCCCCAAGTGGCAAGAGCTTGCTTTGTAGGGCATCTGGCGTATTGTCTAAGGGACATTTGGTGCTGTTGCATAGCACGCTCAAGCATTCATCTATGCGTAGACCAAATGCTTTCTTGGTGAAAGCATGACTGGGTGGACACCAAAGCTGTGTCCAAGACATCACTATTTGACAAATTAATAGTTGTAATATGTTTGACAAAGATAGAAGAACCCAAGGCGTGTGATATATCATTGGATAGCTCTTGAAGAGGAGAATCTAAAAAGTTATTGGCACCAAATTTAGAATTAATTTGCAAAAATTTTATCGCGCGCCACGTCTAATAGTGTATCTATTCAAAACTAGTAATCAACCCATAAAAGTGTACCACCCAGTCATGCTTTCACCCTTCTCTAAATCATGCATAAACACATACTCCTCCCCATCCACCACTACCACTGAGAAGAAGCAACTGATTTCTACCTTTGGGATAGCCACTTCCATCAATGGTAGTGGCACTGGAGTGTCACTAGGGCCAACCACAATGATGGATTTCTCAACCACTTCCTCAAGCCCCCTAGGGTACTCGAGCCGAAGTGTCTTTCCTTCCACTACAAGGTTCATGAAAATAACCTCCTACTCCTATTGTCCTTGATAAAGGACCCAACCTGAAGGTGTGGTAAGCGGAGCTCCTCCAAATCAGGTTCCTCGCTCACCAAGAAGATAAATGTTGCTAGCCAAGAAAGGTACTCCACCCCCAACTTGCGCTTCTTGAGCGCTGACACCCCTGGGGCTTGCTCGTCTAAGAAATGGTCTACATCGGTGACAATTTCTTGGAATCAGATGCAACCGCTTGGAGAATGGGCGATCACCTTTGTGTATGTAGCCCAAAAGATTGCAAGGCACCCAGATCCCTGCATGTGGGGAGATAGATACATAACATTTTATGATGTGCTCCTCCATGAACGCATAAATCTCGGCAAATACATCCATGTGAAGGGCAATTGTGGTGTCAAGGTCAGGGAGACGAGTAAAAAGGGTGTGGGTGTCCAACTTCCCTTTATATTTGGTGTCCTCGAGGAAGAGGATGAAGTGTGACAAAGGGGTGCATGTGGGTGCAGATGCAGAGGCTGTGGAAGTGTCCATGTCTAGCCTGGGGTGTAGATAGAGAGTGCAGGAGCTCAAAAGTTGCAAAAGTGAAAAAAGTGAATGGGTTATGTGGCCCCCCTTTTATAATGGTCCCTTTTTTGAAGACACTAAAAAAAAGAGGCACTTTCACCAAAAAATGATCTCTCATCTCAATGCGAAAAATTATATTCAAAGACATGATTTGCTGAAGAAAATCATGTTGATTACATCGGGAATCGTTTTCAAAATTGCAAGAGTTACAAAGTTATAAGAGCGATAGCATAGTTCCATCCATCCCCCAGTCCTCCTCGACCTTCAATTTGTCTTCCATTCTCTTCCCAATCTACGGACATTCATTAGTATAAGCATCCAATGATCCACAAACTATGATGTATTGAAAATGTGGTGGAAGGATTCTCACCTTATGACCTTGTAAACGAAATTGTGCTTGTTGAAGGGCCTCAAAACCCATAATAACAAAATGTTCTAGCACATTACTAAGAGTCCAATGCTTGTTTACTTGGACTGCCTCCAAAGCATCGTTGGGCATCTTCAGTGCAATGTCAAAGCTTGCAATAGCGCCGTCTACACTCTGTAAGGGGGAGTCCACACTCCAAGCTTGCACATCCAACGATCATAGTGGAATCGTATGTACAAGAAGGTGCATGATTTCAAATAGCGCATTTCAATACCTGAAGCTCCAACCTTACAACGGTAGCGGTCCCCATTGTGCATGCCCTCCACAAAACCCCAGTCCTCTTCTAAAAGCCTTCCTAATTCCTCATAATGCACATCTTTACATACAAGCATTATGGTAGTCTCCACAAATCCAAACTCTTTAAAAATGTGCACAAAACAGTGAATAGGCAAACACCAACTCAAGCCCACAGACCTAGAAGCTTAGAGTATTTCAAAGAGTTTTGGACACCTATTATCATCTTTTACTTAAGATGCTACCGACCACAAATCTGGCACCGGCCACTCCATACTTAATGAGGAAGTGACTTTGATGGGTTCAAACGTTCCAAACTCTTATGTAGAAGTAGGCACAATATAGGAGTGAGAATAGAAGAAAATCCTTCTTTGAACGAGTTTGGTTGGTCAAATATGTGCGAACATTGTTGCTCCAATATCCGCATGTATACCATTGAATGTGCCAGAGAGACTATGTAGTGGTTGCTCCTCTACCAATGTGGATGAAAATATGACTATAAATGCATGGCAAATCTTAAGTATGAATCCATAATAACATTACACTGTGATTTCACACCTAGCTTTATATTCTCAAAACATGTACTTACAATGTGTTGGAAATCGAGGTGGTTATTGCAATTGCATGCTTGACATTGACAAAACATGTTGCACAATGGCTACGGTCTCCTTGTCTTTGCAGTTCTTGAAGCCAAGGAGCTTTCCTTTCCAATGATGATCCAAGTTTGCACGATTCCGCACAGATGAGTGCCAATAGCAGATGGTTGCATGTATACCCAACCACCTTTGATGAACTCTTGTGGCACCCACTCATCATCTATACCTCTAGTGTTGTGGCATAAAAGTGATGTGACCTCATCGTTTGGTGGCCTTTGCGAAGTAGAGCTGGCCATGGTTGAACAAAAAAAATTAGGAGGAGGAGCAGGACCTTGCTTGTTGCTACAATGTAGGTGGGATAAAGTGATAAGAGAAGGTGGTTAACCCTTGCTTGGTGTGGCAATGGAAGGAGAAGGTGGATAACCCTTGCTTGGTGTGGCAATGGAAGGTGGTAGGGGAGGAGAGAGAAGCTTCCTTGCTGCAGTAATGGCGTGGTGTAGAGAGAGAGTGTTGGAGTAGAGGATGAGTGTGATGGTTGCAACCAAGGAGGGGTTGGAAAAGGGTTTCTAGAGAGAGAAAATAACTTTTTGCCTAAGGACTACTTTTGGGGGGGGGTTCTAGATAGTAAAAAGAGATTTTTTAAAAGTTTTTTTAAAAAATAAATTTTAGGGTTTTTGTGTGCACATTTTGACTTTTTGAGGTCAAAAAATGGTTTTTTGACCACAAAATAGATTTAGGGGGTTTTAAGAAGATAAGATTTGAGTTTTGAAAATTTTGAAAAAATACAAAATTTTGGGATTTTTTCAAAACCAGATAAAAAAGGAGGGAAGTTGGAGGTTCCATATGCCCCCCCCCCCCCCGCCCCCCCCTTCTCACTAGGTAAGAGCCCATTAACAAGTGTAAGACTACTTTGTCCCCCTACATTTTTGAGGGCATAGAGTGTGTCCACCACCTTCTTCTCATTGGTTGGCCTCTAATTAACCTTAATCCCAAAGGGCCCATAAAGGGTTCATATTTTTTCTAATGTGTTCAGCGTGTTCAAGCAATCCAGCTTGAATACGGACGTTGGTTTATGGGAAAACAACAAGCTAATATAGCATGGGCTAAACAAGTGACTTAGAGTCTTACAGTCTTAAGTCAATCATCTACAATGTACTTGGAAGATCAACACAGATTATGTGAAGCTAAAGAAATTATTAAGCATAATAATGCTCGCAAACTTTGTAAATCACAAGTTCGCGCGAGAGAAAATTCACTTTTGGACAAAGGTTGTTCTTCCAAGAGATTCTTCAAATCTCTTCACACTCATCGCATAAGAGACTCTACCTGTAGAGTTAAAAAGTATGATGATACTTGGACTTCTTCCAAATCGGATTTAGCTCAAGAAATTGTTTCGCATTTTTTGTCATTTTTTATGGCGCCTTCTTCTCCTTCATCGTCCGACTTAGCAGCTCGATCTTGCTTCTTAGATGTGGTTCAGCCTATTATGGATCATCAGCAAGTTGCAGATTTTGAAGGATGTTTTACTGAGGAGGAATTATTGGATGCATTGAAAGAAATGACAAAAGGAAAATCGCCTAGTTGGGATGGCCTTACGGTTGAATTTTGTCTACGATTTTGGAAACAGTTAAAAGATATATTGCTTTCAATCATTAATCATGTATGGTGTAATTAAAGTTTTCCTTCCTCTTGGAAACATGGTTTGATCAAGTTGCTACCAAAAAGATCATTGGCTGAAAAGTTGATGATTGGAGGCCCAGTTAAATTGATGCCGGTGATTTATAAGTTGGTTTCCAAAATGGTTGTCCATCGCGTTAAGGATGTATTACAATAGGTTTTACACCCTAGGCAATATGGTTTTATTCCAAGATGGCAAATTCATGATAATATTGCAACTGTTTTATTTTCCATTGAATATGCAAAGTACACTCAGCAGGATGTACTTATGTTGCAAGTTGACATTGCTAAAGCCTTTGATACGATTCAATGGGACTTCATTTCTTAGGTCATGTCAAAACTGGGTTTTGGTCCAAAAATGACAAACATTCTCTATTTGTATTATGTGAAAGCATCTGCTCAATGCCTTTTGGTGGGGGAGGTTACATTACCATGGAATTTGGGATGCTCTGTCCTCCAAGGTTTCCCTTTGAGTGATTTTCTTTATGTTGTTGCAACTCATGGTTTGTTATTGTATTTAGATAAACTTCTTCATGAGGCTACATTGCATGGGTTGCATATACCAGGCAGAGATTCATTCTTGGCTCAGGCATATGCAGATGATTCTTTCTTTACACTTGAGAATAGTGCTGAGGTTCTCCGCAAGCTGATGGACACTTTTCTTTATTTGGGAAATCATCTGGACTTCATGTTAATTTTCTTAAATCTAAATTGCAGCCTTTGAAGGCGTGTGGCTGGCATTCTTTTCTTTGGCCGGGTCAAATCATTATGCCTACTGAACTTGTTAGACATTTGGGTTACCCAATAGGCTGGCACGTTTCTGTAAAACATCTTAGACTGAGGATTGTTCAATCTATTGTTATGGCTTACATTCAGTTCTATCTTCACTTGTATCATTGACAAAAGTGGCTATTTTTAAATTCATGTCGCGGGCTCTTGATTTATTATGGAAAACTCATCCAAAGCGTAAAGCTTTGCATCTGCTTAAATCAGCTTTGGTTTGTACACCAAAAATGCATGGAGGTTTGAATATCCTCAATATTCATTATCATGTACTTGCTAGAAAAGCCACTTTATTACTTATGTTTTTTGAACAATCCCAACCATGGGCGCAAATTTTGGCTTCTATGTGCTCTTCTATGAAAACGCATGCATATGGGAATTGGATTACAGACCATTGGGAAATGGTTATAGAAAAATTTGAAGGTAAAATTTTTAGTTGTCCGCATTCAACAATGCTGATACACGCCTGGAAGAAAGTTCTTTCACAAGCCCATTGGTCTGCAAGACCTTCTCATTTTGGTACTCTTTTTCCCGAGAAAGTATACATTGGTTTGCTGTTTTTTCACAGCCTTTGGCATGTTCAGAACCCATAAAGGCTTACAATTTGATGAGAATGGGAGTCAGATGCATCCGAGATGTGGTTGACAACACAGGTCCTGTTTTGTCGTTCACTATTGCATGCAGGACTCTTAATTTTGGTATGCATCATCGGGATATTTGGCGCAAAACACATCATTTGCTTGATCCCATTTGGACCAATTCCATCTTTGAATATATCTAACAGACTTGGAGATTCGCAATTGCGTAGTAACTCTCCTGAATATCATTCAGTTCTTTGGAAAAAATGACATCCAAAAAAGTATATCGTGCTATTCTCCCTCCTCCTTGGATACAGGTTTATGGAAATGTGCTTTGGAGAGTTACTAAATCTCTATTAAAATGGTGGAAATCCACACTTCGAAAGCTTTGGAAGAATAAGCGATCGCTTAGGCAATGTTTGTTTCTATGGAGATGCCTTGTTGGAATTTTGCATGTAGGCAAATTCTTATCTAGAAGAGGGATCATGTCATCTCGTTGCTTGAGATGTTCCTCTCCCATCGAAACAATTCCCCACCTTTTGTGGCAATGTATGGAAACCAAAGACTTCTTGATAAAGCTTTTTGGTCAACTACGAGCTAGGTTTCTATCGACAATATTTGGCAAATGTTTTTGAATATTTGGACGCCTTTCCATATCCATTGCAGGATACTCTACGTTTATGCATTGGGTGAGATTCTAGTCATTTTGGTCAATTTGGATGAGCAAGAATGTGGCATTCACTAATGCGGCACATTTTGACATTTATGTTTTCTTTCGCCGCTCATTGCAACAGTCTATGTATGACTCTTGCAAGCTACATGATCTGGACGCATCTCATTTGGAGCTTTTTAGTCAGTGTTTATAGACACTTGGGTTTTGCTTTTCTCTGAACCTTACCCTTGTGTAGAACATAAAGTTGTAGTGTCATCAGTCTTTTGGTGGGTTTTCCTCACTTCTGGGTTTCCCATTTGTGAAGCAATAACGATTGAATTACCAAAAGAGAGAGAGAGAGAGAGAGAGAGAGAGAGAGAGAGAGAGAGAGAGAGAGAGAGAGAGAGAGAGAGAGAGAGAGAGAGAGAGAGAGAGAGAGAGAGAGAGAGAGAGAGTGAGTGAGTGAGTGAGAGAGAGAGAGAGAGAGAGAGAGAGAGAGAGAGAGAGAGAGAGAGAGAGAGAGAGAGAGAGAGGTTTCCATTGACAAAGAGAAATCTGGGAAGGACCCCCGGGGGCCAGAGAGAGAGAGAGAGAGAGAGAGAGAGAGAGAGAGAGAGAGAGAGAGAGAGAGAGAGAGAGAGAGAGAGAGAGAGAGAGGCAGGTAGGTTTCCATTGACAAAGAGAAATCTGGGAAGGAGGGGGGGGGGGGGGGGGGGGAGAGAGAGAGAGAGAGAGAGAGAGAGAGAGAGAGAGAGAGAGAGAGAGAGAGAGAGAGAGAGAGGTTTCCATTGACAAAGAGAAATCTGGGAAGGAGGAGAGAGAGAGAGAGAGAGAGAGAGAGAGAGAGAGAGAGAGAGAGAGAGAGAGAGAGAGAGAGAGAGAGAGAGAGAGACGAGCTTCGGCCGTCATCACCACGCAACCGTGACGATTGTAAACACTCATTGTGTAACTCTTCCGGTGTTTCTAAATGCAAGAGTGCCACGTTCTGCATGCGTCCTTGACACAAAAATCCAAGCACATACGCCGGCTCCACTCGCGGTTGCAAGAAAAAATGCCTCTGGATTGGGGCACAAGGAGCTTTGGACCAACTCCCATGTAGCAAAAAAATATAATATAGCTAGATGTTTGCTAGCTTAAACTAGCAAGAGTGCAAACTAGCAAGTGTGAGAATTTGCTAGATACTAAAGTAGCAAGTCTCTCACCATATAGTAAGTGACTTACCATATACCAAGTACACATTTCCCACATGGCAAGTATATGGTAAGTCAATGACCACATAGTGAGAAATTGTTAGTTAGTTCTCAACTAGCAAATTCTCTCAATTGCTAGTTTGCACTCCTAGTTTAATCTAGCAACCATCTAGCTAATTGGACGTCTTATTTGCTACATAACAAATGGTAAAAATGTACAATCTAGTAATAAATTTAAAAATATCAAGTTGATTTATCATGCTTAGAACTTATAATTAACTTGGAGAGAAAGAGAGAGTGTGTGTGCTCAAAATTAAGACTCTATTTAAAAAATAAACAAGCTCAATGAATCAAATTTATATTATCTCCAAAAAATCCATGAATAGCCTTCCTAATCAAATCTAATGTTGACATCATTTAAAGATAGACACCCAATGTTATTGGAATTTATAGACACTATGCCTTCTTTAAATAACCAAGTGACCATATCACTACACATAATTGTAGTGTTAATTTCACTTGATTTTCTAAACAAAAAACCCGGCATCTTGCGCATGGTCATATAAGTGGTTTTCAAGAGATGATAAGTCTCTTCCATCGACTTTGCTCCCAACCACTTCATTATGATCGTCTCTTGGTCAATTTTAGACAATGATTGTGTCTGAAATAAAGTAAGGGATGAATTAAAAAAAAACATAAGAAAATATTTTAACATGATTTGACAAATGTAGAAAATGTTTATAAAGTACACATCACAAACCTGCTCTTTTGATGGAGAAGATAATTCGTTTGTATCAACAACACTTACATCCTAAATAAGAAGCCAAATTTTACTACATGCATAGAGCTCAAAATAAGAACTCATCAATGAAGGTAATAAACAAAGAAGATCACCTTGGGCCTCTTCTTCTTTGAAATGTTACTCTTATCTTCTAATAATTGCGATAATTTTACGCTAAGCTATAAGCAAAAAAATAAACTCCTCAAATGAACTCATTATGATTTGGTTAAGATTATGTTTTTGAAAAGCATTCAAAATTCTCAAACTACAACCTTTCTCTTGCGTGCACTCTTCCTTCGATCCTCTTCTAATGGTAATGTGTGCATGCCCACCTCCTAAAAATAGCAAAGAAGTCCACAAAAAAATTTAAAGGCTTTTAAAATGCAATAAACAAAGGAAAGCATATTTAGCATTTTATAAGAAATACCTCAATTTGCTGGATGGAATGGTCACTTGTAGAAATATTTGATGACTTTTCAAGTAGATGGTCATGAATAAAAGTTTCATACTCCTAATAGGAGTAACACAAGTGTTATATTCTATAAGCACAAGTATTAATCATAGTCCATACTTAAAACATAGATTACAACTACTGTATACAAAACACATCTCATTAATATCATGTTCTCCACTTACATTTTCCCAAGGTATGTCAGGAATGTACACATTATTTTGATCCTACAAATGCATCAAAGTTAGCACAACATGCCATTTAAAAATTTCAAGTTATTATATGCTTTATGAACACATATGTTACGTGCAAAACTCTTGGTTGTTCATTTCCATCTCCTAAATTTTCCTCTTCCAAATCTCTCTCAAGCTTTAAATGTTTAAAATAAACAAAAGTTTTAGATTCAAACATATTTCATATAAATTAAAAAACATAATCTTACTCACAAGCTTTGAAAGAGATCCACATTGATTGATTTCATCCAATTGTTCATGAATTTCAATTGTCTCAATCACCTTCATATCTTCATTTACAACCTAAAAGCATTGAGATATTAGCCTAGCGTATTTGAGAGAATAAACATATAAATTTTCAATGAAATTAGCTTACCAAAGTAGCAGTATATGATGTCGATCCACTAGATTTTCTCTTCTTCCACTTTCGTTTTGCTGCAAGAGACTTGACACAATAGTTTTAGATATCTACCTCCTCCCAAATATAGGGCTCTCCATGTACAACTATTGGCTTGATGTTTCCTATGTTTTCCTTGATAATGTTCTATATTCTTTTCTTCTTTGCTGCATTGTTTCGTAGATCCTTTGTAGGTTCTACATTCTCAAACCACTCCCCCACAAGGCTATGGTTTGCATTCCATACTCTCACTTGGTCATCACAATGTCTCCGTAAAAACTCTTTTCCATAAAGCTTACTTTTATTTCGATGAGCTAACGGTGGAGCACGGAACAATTGAGCGTACATCATAGATTTACGCTCCTCATTGCTAAGCTCATGAGACACATTTCTCTGAGCCTCTGTTTTTGTGGCCCGCCACAAATCTAATATCTTCAAAGCATCATCTCGAGGCTTTGAGAGCAAACTATCCAACAATGATTGTGGAAAATCAATTATGTACCTGTCCATAAGAAGAAATAAGATGTACTTAAGTAAATAAATGATAGTTACAAGATTTAATGTTATTAGTTTAAAATTTCACTTAAAATTTAAGTCTTCATATAGATTTCCACATGACAGGTATAAATTTGATGTGTTATCCATGTTCATTGATCTTCTTTCGTTTCAAGACAAGCCAATGTTGAGCTAGATAAACACATTCATTCCAGCTTTGCCATGCGTTCCCTTCTACACGAACTATCCATATGTTTGAGTTTTGCATATCTGTCTTCAAAAATGCAAACCTTGCTTCCTTTTTTGTAGTATCTATTTCTCGCACTACAGCATATTGTGAGGATTGCATGTCTCCATCCTTCACAAGTACTTTCACTATGTCATGGAGTTCCAACCACAAAGGAGGATTTCCATAGGATCCCTCCTCAATAAGGTTCTCTCTTGGTTTTAAATCCTTTACCTCATAAGCAATCAACTTTTGACTTCTAGGTATTTGTAAAGGAACAAACTTGTGGAGTAAAGAGTAAATGGGTCTGATAGAATCCCAATTCAAAGGAAGAGGATTATTCTCAAGTACACTCATTGATGTAATCTTATCAATTAATAAATTCTTTGATGTCTCATCACCCACAATGCATTGCTTATAATATTCTCCACCAAAAAACAACATGTGCTCATTTCTACGTTGCATTGAAAAAATTGTAGTTATTCTTGCCTTCCAATGCCCTCTGCAGTTGCTAAGGTTTTCATTCTGGTCCACCTTCACAACCACATGGTCCCCAATACCATAGATCTCTCCTCTAAAAAGCACCTTCTTATACATTGTAACGTCATTTATACAAAACGACTGAGACTCAATATGCCAAAATGACCTAAGATATGTAGCTTCATGTATGCTTGGCTCCCTGAATGTACGTCTCTTCTTTGATATTGCAATCCCTTTTGTTGAGAGATTATCAATACAAGGCCCATGATCTCCATATATCAAGAATTTATTCCAGATGGATCTAGCCTTCCCAATTGAAGAAACAACTAGTAATCCATCTATGTGCCAAGGAACACAACTGTTGCAATAAGATCTTCACGGTTCACTTCACAAGATAGACGTAATGAGCCATGGAGTTCTTGAATGAAATGCTCATTGGGTAGTAGCCCATCCTTGTCTTCTTGGATCACTTGGAATGCTCTTGTAAAAACACTCCTCAAATAGAACTGCACAAAAGTTGCCTCATTGTTAAGGTTATTCGACTTGATGCCACTATAAATTTTGACCATTCGTTCAAATATGTAGCACCAAAAGCGATCATGTAGGCCATGCCGCAAGACATCATCTAACAGCTCACCATTTCCTGTAAGTAGGGAAAATTTCTCATAAGACATGAAAGAATATGAACATTAATTGGAAACATATAATAGACCACACTAGCATATTGGGTCCATATATGCACCAAAAACATGCTCAAGTGGTGAGGAAGTTGCACCCGCCATGTCATCTTTTCGTACTCACCATGATTGTAAGAGCTTAATCACAACTTCAATACTATGAAGAGACCATCCATGATCTCTACTATAGTTGTAAAAGTGGTGTGCTATGTCTATTAACAAAACACCCAATATCTCCATGTCAGAAGGGATGTTCCTTACGGTTCTAAGAACATAGGGCAAGCACCATTGTATGAACTTTTGATTTTCCTCTGCCTTGAAGCTATCATGATATATGCTAGGATAGTTTGGCCATCGATCGGATCGAATTGATGTAGGCACCGGCTTAGAAACCTTTGTCACAGAATCATCAATTTCCTTCTTGAGGCTTGATGAAGCATTCTCCATCAAGTGGGAGATATACTTTTTGAAGACATTTAGTGATAATGTGTGCATGGCATCATACACTAGGTCAATGGGGACATCAAATCCATAGAGATCATACAACCTCCAAAGGATTGATTGTCCTAAAAGACCAACTCTTTTCCAAACTGCTTCTTTCTCTACATTAGTAGAGCAACGTTTGGCTTCATCTAATGCCATAAGCATATCCTGGGTTCTTCTCTTGATGGGCTTGTATCGAGATTGTTCCCGATTTCTGTCATAGACATATCTTCTTTCTCTTCTTCTCTCATTTTGTGTTAGGGAGGCTTGGGCCTTGTCTCTCCTACAAAACTCTTGGCCACCATTCTTGAACATCCCAATTTTACATTAGGCAGGATGATCTCCAGTAACCATCATCACCATGGCACGTAGTTTGCAATCCTTTGTCATCTGTGCTACTTCACCAAATATCTTGTCAACAGGATAGTCATAGGTCACATCTATACCTTCCAGAAAGAGGGATTCCAGCTCATCTATTAAAGGCTTCAAAAATGTCCCAAAGACATCTCCACATGTCTTGATTATTTTCTTACAGCTCGATGGGATAAACATTACTGGTAATACACCAATAGAGGAGCACTTTCCAGTATTCAAGACCATGATTTCAATAGCTGCACAAATCTTTTGAGTGGTTCGAGAAGTTTGAAAACCATCCCAATGAAGCAACAAGGCAATATTGCGAGGGTCGCCCTGTTTACAAGTATATATACAACAATTTAAATGAAAAATATTCATTTGTAAGTACTCTAAACCTTTGTAGTCTATGAAAAAAATAGAAAAAGAAGAGCACACCTGACAAAGTACCCTCTCTGAAGACTTCTCTACATTCAGAGCATAGAAATTGATACTTGTTAGTTTCCTCATTCCAAGCATCTTCTAGCATAGGGTGGCTCTTGCATTTTGGAAATGTTGTGTATACTTTCTTGCAAGAAGGTGTGCTGCAAACTACTGGCATTAATACCATGCTTGCGGGTCCCAGAAGTCTTTAACCTCTTGGAACTTGGCACCATCCTAGAAGTCCACAATACTTCTCCCGCTTGTCATTGCATCGGAGTCAAGCCATTGTTCCTTGTTACGCCAGATGCTTAATAGTTCATGGCAAAAGGTTCTGCTTTGAACATGTAGGTATATCTATGGTCCAATATGAATGTAGTCAAATGAAAGCATCATTCTTCTAGGAGTGTTACAAACCTTGCATTTCTCACAACATGCTGCACATCTCTCTTTAGTTTTCTGCAAGAGCGACCATTTGAACATGTACATTCTGGCATTTCCCCAACATAGTTGTCTTCATGACTTGGATATAAAATCTCTGGTGCGTGACTTGCAGTAGAAGTACCTATACAGATAGGATGCCGTTGGCTACATACCATGCCAAGTCCCTTGAGCATACCCTGCATTTGGTCCCAACAAGCAGGCACTTGAATGCCATTAAGATCACCATCGCACATTGGGGATAGCTGCAACAATAACTTTGCCAAACTGCTTTTCAGGCAATTGTTGCTTACTCTGAAACCTCCGAAGCCTCCAAACAATAGACGCAACATTTTGTCTTGAACGCCAATAGGTATTTTGTTCTCGTCCCATAAAGCTTGAAGCTCTAATATTCTTTCAACTAGCTCAGAAACTAGATTGAAATGGCCCTTTGTTCCATCATTCTCAGGGCCATTAGAGTCAACATGAACATTCATGTCAGTATCACAATCCTCCGTAGTGTGGTCATCCAAATTGTCACTATCATCCATGGCAATATCACAAACTTGGTTAATTTGCGTCATCTGTTCTAGGTTCCCTTGCATATTTGAAGGAAAAGGGTCTACTTGCACGGTGTTTTGCAATCCAAATCCACTCTTCAGTACATCAAATTTGTGCATGATTGCTTGATGTCTATAAAAGGTTGATAGATGAACATGTCGTCCACCTTGATAGTACGCTTTGCAAGTACAAAAAGCAGTTTTGTTGGTCGCATTTTGGGTACCACCCATCGAGTGTACATTTGCTTCTATGCCGCCTTGCAAGGGAGTAGTATCTCCCTCATGGCTCTGTATGTGTGTGGGTTGGGTTTTACCAACCTATGGTTGAACTTTTCCTAAAGAGTCCTGAACTTGATGATTGTAAAAGGTTCTCCTTGTTACGAACTCCCATCCCACACTTGAGTGCTTGCATTTGTAATTGCATTGACACTTATGGGTCTCCATACTACCTACTGTTGTAGCCATCCTTGCCTAAAATCATAGCGTTGAATAATTAGATTTTTCTTGATTGAAAATGTTTAAATTACTCAATGGTTTACATGAAAAGGCGCTTCCAATCCAAGATACAAAGAGAGACTAACCCATTTCATTAAAAAAAAATCTATATCCATGAAAACGGTTAGCACATCTATCCAATGAAAGATACACAAATATAAAAAGGCACAAAATACTTTAACTTCACAAAAATTTGTTGATTTCATAAAAACATTCAGCTATTCCCAATTTCAGGAGATAATGGGGGAAGATCACAAATTATTATCTTTCTCCCGGGTAGCATAGTCATCAAATAGCTCAGCCTAAGGCCCAATACATAGGTGGGTACAATGTTGCAACCACGAGAAGAAATCTTGTAGAAACTAACGAGACCTAGTGTCTCTTTAATTAAAGTGATTCCTAGGTTAAGGTACCAGTCCTTTGGATCGTCCAAAAAAATGGTGACTCCTATGGTTGGGGGTTTTGTGTGTCCAAATAAAAAGTACCGTTTCTCTGGCCATGGATCATACTCCGCACCATTGTGCCCCAAATTGGCCACAATATTTTGCACCAGCTCGGAACTCACCTTATACGATGCTTTTTTTGCAACCATTGCCTAGCTACCACAAAACAAAAAGCATAAATTCAAAATACTCTTCTCTGTGTGTGTGTGTGTGTGTGTTTGTGTCAAAATACCTCCCTCCCTTCCCCCCCCCCCCCCCCCCCCCCCCTCTCTCTCTCTCTCTCTCTCCCTCCCTCCCTCCCTCCCTCCCTCCCTCCGCGCACGCGTGTGTGTGTGTGTGTGTGTCCCCAAATAAGTTCCATATATTAAAGAAATTTGATTGCCATTTATAATCAAATTGACACTCAAATAGGGATGGATGGATAGCTTCAATTAAATCGGTGTGTCTCTGATCTCTCTCCCCCCCCCCCCCCCCCCCCCCAATTTTTTTTCCCTTGCATAGCTTAGTCTTTTTTAGTCATATATAATGAAAACAACTTCAACAATGAGCCAAATGAGTGGCGTAGTTTGGATGGATGACCCTAGTGTCAAAATACCCGTGTGTGTGTGTGTGTCCCCCATAATTAAAACAATTTCAACAATTAGCCAAGTGAGTGGCAGAGTTTGGATGGATGGCTCCAAATGAGTGTATGTGTGTGTCCCCCCCCCCCCCCCCACCACCACCACCAAATACCCTTGTGTCTAGTTATGATGGATGGCTCCAAATGAGTGCCATCTATTAAAAAAAATTGAGTGCCATATATAATCAAATTGACAGCGCTACATAAACTTGTGTGACCTGCCTAGGGATAATTTATTCATAACAAATTCCATTGCTATGCAAATTTTTCAATACTTATGTACATTAGGGGGTGACACTTCCATAAAGATTAGGGGCTGCAGCAGTGTTCGAGAAAAATCATTTTTCCAAACATACAAAATTCTTTTTTTTGAATTTGCCAAGAGGAAATTTTAAAAATATAGATCTTTTTTAGAGTTTTTACATTATTTTTCTCTAGTTTGGGGCGAAATTTCTCCTTTTCCTCTTGCCCTCAATCGGCAATTTTTGAAATTGAAAATGGCACGATATTAAGCTAAAACACATTTTTTTCCCGAACACTAGGGCCCGCAAGAACCCAAGTAGCCACTGACAAGTTCCAATAATGCGGCTACATAACCAACTCAAAATCTAGTTTTATCATCTTGTATTACAAACAGTCTTCTTGTTAAAAGCTATGAATTTTTCAAGTTTTGGAAATGTTTAATCTCAAAAACAAGGTTTGTTTTGCGAATTTTCGAAAATATTAAAGGTATTTCTAGAATTTATTACAAAATATTGGGGGAATTTTGGAAAATATTAAAAGTATTTCTAGAATTTATGACAAAATATTTGGGGGGGGGGGGGGGGGGGCGCTTTTGGGAATTTCCACAAATTACAAGATTAGTGTTAAAAGATTCACTTTTAAAAGATTCAGAAAGATTCGATCTACCTGTCCGGCGCGCTTAATGCAGCTGCACTAGCTAGCGAGCTCTCGATCAGAGTAAGGCTGCGCAAAGGGGGCAAGAACAGCTTCTCTCCGAATGAAGCTAAATGAGGGTTGGCGGCTGCAGCGCTCTGAGTCGAAGCAGCAGCAGCGTCTGTCGATCTTTCTCAGCTGGTCTCGACAGCGCACGTGCGCCAGCAGCTCTCTCTCTCTCTCTCTCTCTCTCTCTCTCTCTCTCTCTCTCTCTCTCTCTCTCTCTCTCTATCTCTCTCTCTCTCTCTCTCTGTGCAGACCACAACGCGATCTCTCTCTCTCTCTCTCTCTCTCTCTCTCTCTCTCTCTCTCTCTCTCTCTCTCTCTCTCTCTCTCTCTCTCTCTCTGCAGACCACAACGCGATCTCTCTCTCTCTCTCTCTCTCTCTCTCTCTGATCTTTTCCATCGCTCGAGCGTGGCGGGAGCAGCTGCAGTTTCTTGGCAGCGTGATATTTGCCACGCTAAATCCTAAGCCTACATAACCAACTCAAACTCTAGTTTTAGCATCTTGTATTGATTGACAATAGTCTTTAATCTCATAACTAGGGGTTTTTTGGAAAATTTGAAATTTTGAAGGGCATTTTAAGAATTTATGACAAAATTTTGAAAGTATTTTAATTTATTTTATAATTTTAGGAGTATTTGGGATTTCCACAAATTAGAGGATATTTTGGTTTTTTTCTTACTCGAGTGCTATTAAACAAACCCTTGTACCGGCTGCATTTATGTGCTTTTGGTATCTAGTTCATCTCAGGTAATCTCATGTGGCACTGAGGCCTTAGCCCGAATCATTCAAGAGATCATAGAGACTAAAATTTTGGGGGTATTTGAATTTATGTTCTAATTTTAGGAGTATTTTGGGAATTTCCACAAATTAGAGGAGATTTTTGTTTTTTTCTTACTTTTAATTCCTATAAAGTTGAAAAAATGAAATGGGCTATGCGCATAACCACACATTTGCTAGGCTTGTTAGTGAATGGAGCCTAGAATTGTACACAAGGCCATACTTAGAGGCTTCATAAGTGCTAAATTGCAAAAAGGTAGCTGCCAAATCTGGAAGCTTACCAAACAAGAGCTATACAAATTAGTACAACAAACAAAGTTGAAACAGTGTTAAGGAAAACCCCTTGAGTGCTATTGAACAAACCCTTGTACCGGCTGCATTAATGTGCTTTTGGTATCTAGTTCAGCTCGAGTAATCTCATGTGGCACTGAGGCTTTAGTCCGAATCATTTGAGAGATCATAGAGACTAGAAGCCTCTCCATACATCTCCATCCATTAGTGCTACCATAACTTCTCTAGTGGTCCAATAAGGGCCAAGTCCCTAAATCTGAACCTCATAGAGCATAGGTGAAGCCACTAGAGTGTCAAAAAGGCATTGCTTTGTTCGAGGTTCTTGAAATTGAACCTACAAACACATCCTCTCCAATTCTCCCAAATCTGCATAGGCTCTCGTCAATCAAGTCTCTGCTACTCTCCTCAATGAAAACGTTGGTCCACTGAAGACTATCCCAAGATAGGTGTATGCATCTGTATACTCCACCATCTCCTGGCTATATGTAGAAGTAGGTGCACACCTCATGGCCCACTGTGGTGTGGTGTTGAACACCATAACCTTGGTTTTCTCAGGTTAACAGACAATCCACTATTGTGGGCCAATGTGTATAAAGCATCTAGATGACGTTTCATCCCCTCCGGGGAGTAAAAAATTAGCACAATATCATTAGCATATAGCAATAGTGAGATCCATGTCCCTCCCATCTGTGCTCCTCTATCACCATCCCTCTCAATGTACTTAGCAACCTCATCCACATACATGTCAAATAGTGTAGGAGATAGCGGGCAACCCTGTTTCATCCCAACAGTGGAGTGAACCAAATCAAAATTCCCCTCTGGAGTGCATACATGCCCCACTAGTGACTTGTATAGAGCCATGATCCCCCAAATCAACTCTTTGGGTACCCCCGTCTCCTACAATATGTGCATCAATCTAGTTCTAGGCATTGTATCGAAGGCTTTGCGGAAGTCCACAAAGCAACAAAAGAGAAGTCTCCCACGTAATCTTCCCTCCTCAATAATGGCTCTGAGTATCAAATATGATCAAGACTAGAGAAACCTCTCCTGAAACCCATCTATCCTGCTGCCCATACATCCCCTCTCTCTGTCCAGCTACCCAAATTGTTGCTCAAGGATGGATATGTACAATCGTGCCAATGTGTGTCCAATCATAATAGTGTGGTAGTTCCCAGGCTCCATAGGGTCCTCTGACTTGAAGATAGGTACGGTCATGGACAAACTCCAAGTATCATGTAGGACCTTGCACATGGCATGGTTGAACATCATTTCTAGAAGCTCTGCAAGCAAATCTCTGGCATGTATAAAATGCTCTTCTACTAGGCCATGGTGATCATATACTCTCCTAGTCTTCATCTTGTCAATGGATTTCTTTACCATCTCAACGGTAAAGAAAGCACATGTGTGTGGGCATGGCTCTAGTGGATTTGGAATCGGTGGCTACCCCGAGACTGTGTAAAGAGATGATGCATACTGACCCCCTACCTCTGTAGAAGTGATGACCGGTGGGGGGGAGTGCTCATGGAAGAGTCGCCATGCCTCGCTTGAATCCTGGCTCAAAAACAACTAACATAAATCCTGCTCTAATCGAGCTAGAAATTCCCTCTTCTTCCGTCGTACCAAATGCCGAGCAACAATCTTTGACTGTCTATGAGTAATGACTTCTAGAAGTACCTCCCTTTGAAGGCAGGCTCAAATCTCTCTACACTGCTCATCATACCAGCTATTTTGGAGTGTGCTACCAGAACATTGTCGTTGCCCAGGTTCAATGTGTGGGTGTGCCTCTATGTCTTTGTCAATATATAAGTGAGCTCCCCGGCTAAAGGTCTCCTCGGATCATCTGTGCATAAGCGTCTGTAGATACCATCTATGTAGACAGAATCAGTCTTTGAAGAAAAAGTGTATCGGGTATGTGTAGGTGTCTGTGCCAATCGAGCTATGCTGAATTGGAATGAGACAATAAAGGTGAGGAAAGCATGATCTATCGCTACCCCAATAGGCATGGGTCTGACTATAAAGTCTTGAATAGAGTGTATGAAATTGGGCTTCCAAAACATAATCCACTCTGTTGGACCCATGTCTATGAGGAAAACAAGTGAACCCACTCGATGTTGGAAATCTAGAGAGAGAGAGAGAGAGAGAGAGAGAGAGAGAGAGAGAGAGAGAGAGAGCGAGGAGCATTTAACTCACACATATTTTTCTATATAGAAAATGAAATTTTTTATATCCATTGATCTACTTGCACTAAATTACTAGATAACAAATTTGTAGCAACTATTACTATGTAGAAAATGTTACAACCTATGAGTTACTATATAGTAATCACTTACACTAAATTACTAGAGAGCAAATGTGTAGCAACTATTACTATGTAGGAAATGTTGCACCCCATGTCTAATTACCACAAAGCAACTCCATTTTGCTAGATCTATCTAGCAAGAACATTAGATTACTATATAGCGATCTTGTAGGAAGCATGATTTAACTAGTTCTATCTAGCAACTACATAGCAAGGCCTCACTTTTGCTAGTTGCATCTGCTATATTGCTAAAGATTTGCTAGTTCAATCCAGCAAAACAATAAAATGGGATGCTATTTACTAGGTGGCAATTGGTCTAAAGCTCCTTTTTGAAGAAGGGCCTCCAACTGGCGATTGCCTGTTGAGTCCTGGGTTGAGAGACTTTTCTACACGCACGAGAGGGGGGCTGTATGCTAGGCTGTTGACAGCCGGTGAAAGTGGTAGATATGGGGCCACGTTCTTCAATTCAGAGGGCCTTATAGGCTAGTCACAGAAAAAGCACTTGTAGTAGTAATATGGGAAGGCGCTCCTCATGGGAGGCCAAAACGTGTGGTTCCCGACATGATAGGAATTTAGAGGATCTTCAGAGTCGAGACTTGTTCGTCCGCCAGCGTGTCTGAAGCCGGGCTTGAAAAAGTCAAATCCGCACCTTCAGTCATGAGCTGTGCAGTGCAGAATCGTTTTTTCATTTGGTCAAGCACGATCGATCAGCTCTCTCTGCATCATGTGTAGCTAGGCGCTGTGATTCGTCTCTAGGATCAGCTATTAGAAGCTGTTGGTGATCTGTTCAATATCCCAATTAATCCTCACGGCATGTCCGTCATCGATGGAGAGGGGTGAGGGATCACGGGCCGCAGCAGCTGTGATCTGTGCTCGCCATAACTATGAGGCAGCCCCCTTCATTTTCCTTAGCCACTCAGGCAAACAAAAGGACTTTGTGACAGACCTTTATGATGCACTCGTAAGTGTCAGGCACTGTCCCTTCTTCGACATGGACACCACCCGCTCTCTGCCCCCAGGCCGCGACTTCTCTCACCGGATCTTCCAAGCTTGCCATCGTTGCAAGATGGCCGTGGTAGTCCTCTCCCACGACTACATTGAGAACCTCTGGCCAATGCTGGAACTGCAGGAGTTCTTCCTTCACGATCCCGAGCGTCTGATCTATCCTCTATTTTATAAGCTCCGGCCTGCTGATCTCTCCAATGGGAAAAACATGAAGCGCTGGAAACATCATTGGTCAAAGAACAGGCACCACTGGCAAAAAAGAATGGTGGATCTGGAGAATTTGCAGGGCCCTGAGGGGCTCCAAATCAGATTGGACATCAACAAGTGGGAAAGAACCTGAGGACACTGCAATACAGAAGCGGAGAAGTTCGTGGCATCATCCATGCTAGCAACGATCGAGTCTTGTACCAGAGAAGGAAGGATTATGTCCAGGCAATTGTATCCACTATATGTGCTAAGCTTCCGCCGCCCCGGCCTCATTCAATGGGTGAGGAGATCAAAGGGATGGACAGGATGTGCAAGGTAACTACTTCAAGAGTCGTCATATACCAATTCGTATATTAAGACTTGGAGTATTCTCTGCTTCAATATTGTGCATTAATGTTCACACAATTATGATGTATACTAAATTATTGCAGGAGATAGTTGAGTTGTTTGAGAGGCAGTCGCAAGGCCACAACAACTCAAATATCGCGATTGCAGTAGCAAAAGTAGGCGTCCATGGCATCGGGGGATTTAGAAGAGCACTGTTTGCATGAGCTTGGCTGATTTCTTTGCTCGCGAGTTTTTGGGGAAATCTTGGCGGCTCGAGTTTCCCAGCAGTGTCACAGAGGGCTGTATGAACCTTGTGGAACAAATCAAAGCCATTCTCGATTTATTATCCTCACCAAGCTACGCGTCCAATGTTGAGCAGGTAGAACTTCATGCAATCAATCTCCTTGTGTTTTGCGAATTTTGATTAGAAATATGGTTCCTTCCCCTTTCTCTCTTGATTCACCTCCTATGATTTTGACAGGTTATGGCTGACCTTGAGGTTGGTCTACAAGAGAACAAAGTATTTTTGGCCCTAGAAAATGTTTGGGACATAGATGTTGGTGGTCTGGATGTTGCCAGAAGAATTGTGCTGATGGTGCGTATGCCGTGAAGCAAAATTTTGGTGACTAGCCGAAGTAGAGAGATCTTGAAAAGGGTCCTTCCAAATAGCCATGCTTTAGACATAGTGCATGTTCCCAGCATGAACGAGGACGATGTAGTGGAGGCGTTCATCTCTTACAGTTGTTTGAGCTCTCATATGCTACCTCCCCAACATCTACTCACCAGGCTTGCACGTTCCTGTTTTATTGGGGAACATTTCTATCCTCTGTTTGTGAAGGTGAGGGGAGTCGAGCTCTGAGAACAAGGAAGAGAGTGGTTGAATGATGGAGATCTGGAGAGTATTATTTCGAAGTTGCAGGTGGGTTGGGATATTGCAGGGAATATCGGTGAAGAGAATCATTTAGAGGCCGGGAAGGTCGAGGATCTTGTAATGAAAGTTCTTCAGAAGGGTTTAGACAGATTGACCCCCTAGCTACAAGATTGTTTTGGTTTGGTGACGTATTGGTTAATGGATACTGCAAGGCAGCCTAGCTTCGAGGAAAATTGCGAGTGGTTGGCAATGATGTATGGTGGCCGCACATCAGCAGATGATGTGAGATGTCAAGTAAGTAAACTTTCTTTTGGCTTGTATTTTATGAACTATAAGGCCCACAATAAGTTTTGGACAAATCCTCACAATAATTTCCACATTGTGAACTAACCTCAACATCACGGAGAGCTTTTGTTAGGGAGGCAGCATATACCTAACTAGGTACGATTGGGGGCAAGGGATCGTCGGCCCGGTGGGGGGGTCTCCCCTTTAAGTGCCACGGGGTCATATAAAGCATGGGATCAATGGCGCTCATTCAAAAAGAGAGGCGCACGCAATCTGGCTCATTGATCTTTAAAAACTAAACTCGGGATCCCGAGTTTAGTTTTTTTCCCGAGTTTAATTTTGGGAAGAAGGATTACGGATGGCGGCGCTCTTAATGACTTGAATGATGTCATAGACTTTTAAGGATATTATTCTCCCAAAATAAAAGATCTTTCCCATAACGTTACAAAAGTGGGAGTTAATGACATCATAAATGTGACGGCACCACCTACCAAACTAAACTCAAGAGGTGATTCTAATCTCGGGATCCCGAGATTAGTTTTTAGCAGTGACGGGGCGAGTTGGATTCACATTACTTTTCATGGCTAATCAAGCAACCCAAAATCTATATGCATGATATGGAGCATGAGTCTACAGAAAATGGAACCCCTTTTTGGAGAAGAAGCTAGTGATTATTCCTCTTCTTCTTTCAGCTATGAATCAATTGAATCCTCAAGTGATGATGGGTTGCACCGGGGGTCTTTGCGACCCTTTCAAAGTCTTGAAGCTAGCCATTCTACTTCTCAAAGAGGTACTCTTGATCCATTCTCATACGTGTCACATGTTTATTTCTACTTCAACAAAGACACATACAACCTTATGATTGAAGCATTGCAAGGAGATCTATGTGTAACATTGGAACATCTCAAAAGTTGTACCCATTTGGTGGATTTAAAGAAATGGAGAAGAATAAAGGATAATTTAAAGCTTGCAAGGAAAGAAGGTAATGTTCTTTGCCTTTTTCTTAAGATAGCTCCCAATCTTCGGATTGCATGCATTGAAGATTGGGAAAGTATTGTCCAACAAGCCCATCTTGATGAGACTCAAGGTAGACATCGTGATGTTAATGACATGATAGAGGAGGTGAAGTCAAAATGGTATGTTGGTATTCAAAAGCATGGCATTTCCCTTACTTACATTAGGGACTTTGTCAATGCATGCGAGTGCAATCACACTAGGAACCAAACTGCTCCACAATCACAGCGCCAAAGGATGGACCTCAATAGTGAGCCTCCCATGATACTCACTACAACAAGGACCAATGTGGAAGAGCAGCTTAAGTGTATAATGATTGAGTACAAAGCAAGGTTGCTCCGAGTACGTTCAGCAAAGACTTATGGCTCTTTGAAAACCATTGTTGACTATAAATACTATAGGGGAGGTGAACCTAGACGAAAAGGAGGCAAGAAGAGATTGTGTACATCCAAGAAGTGTGGTTGTAGCTTCAAAGTTCAAGTAGAGTATAAGCAAGACTTAGACAATGTTCAAATATTTCTTCATCCTCACCATATGGGTCATGAACCAGGAACCAGAAATGACCTATACCATCTACCGATCCACCGTATTGAAAAGTTGTATACAAGATTTATTTGATGTGGGAAGCTCTTGACATGTAGCTCAAATGTCTATGTCCAAAGAAAAACTCCATATGCAAAAAGCATCTCTCCTTGAGTGCACTATTTTCAGGTTCTTCATGATTCCCCAAGATATTGCTTCTTTGTCGTATCTTGTACGCCATGCAGGTATATATCTTTACTTTTTCTCTTGGAAATAGAAAGATTGATGTATTTAGATCATAAATCCCTATAAACGTGCATCGGACGTGTCCAAGGATGATTGGGAGTCAATGTACAAGGAAACTTTGGATCTCAAGAAACAAAATAAGGTATGTACACGTTTTCTGTGATTTTACTCCTTTGTTGCCGTCCTTTTGTGAAAAATAACATCATGAAATATTCTAGGTTTTATATTGTCAACCTTATAATCCAGAGGCTCTTGATGATAAAGATAAGCCATTTATACTTATCATTCAAGATGACTGGATGTTGCAAATGGCGATACGTTTTTCACATAATAATGCATGGGCCATTGATAGTACTTTCAAAACGAACATATATGGTCTACCATTATATGCTGCTGTCTTACCAAATCAACTTGGAAATGGCCTACTCATATGGTTTATGATGAGCACATGTGATCAGGGGTCTCGCCATGAGGTTATTGCTTTAGAAAGGATGTTAAGTCTAATTTTCTCTCGAATGGGTAGTATCCGTCCAAGTGCAATTGTAATTTATAAATCCCAGCAAGAACTAGAAGCATGCTTAGCGGCAATAAATGAGGATCCTCATTCTTGGGCCATTGGTGAAGATGGAACTTGGCAAAAAATCTCCTGTCGAGTGTTGTTGTGCTGGTTCCATGTAAAGAAAGCATGGGTGGAGAATCTTCTTCCACAAGTAAGTAAATTTTATGCATTATTGTCATGACCTACTCATCCTCTCATCAATTCTTTAAGATTTATCTATATGCAGGTCCCCAAAGAGATAAGAAATGACATCTATACAAGCTTGTCCAATCTTATGCATAGTGCTACAGAAGACGACTTTGAAGGACGCTATCAAGTATTCCTAAGCAAGTACTCACAATTTCCCAATATTCAACGATACATTTCAAATGGTTGGTGTGGACATAGTTGCATGTGGAGAGCAATGTGGCCTAAGTGAGGAAGATTGTTTAACTATGGAAATGCTGATACAAAAAATTTAATTGAAAGATTGTGGAAATACATTAAATACACACTTCTAAATGCTCGTATAAATCGATCAGTAGTTGAGTTGATACACGCTCTTGTGGAAGATTCTAAGACAGGGAATCGAATGGGTGGAACACTATCTCGTTTCTTCAAGCAAAAGCAAGAGATAGGTACAAGACTAACTCTATGATATATGTTGGGCCATAGTTTTATGTATTAATATTGTGTCTATGCAGCTGACTCATGTCGCTTTTCTATCCGTGGCTCGTCAAGGAGCCACACCTCAAGGTTACAAGTAAGAGAGGAAATTTTACAAAAGTACAAGCATGATCAAACAAGCCTACAAGTATTGAATGACATGTCTTTGCTATTCAAAATAAGAAGTACATCAGACCCAACCTCATGGTATCATGTAAGCTTGCAAAGCAACTACTGTGATTGTGTAGATTGGAGCTCCCAATGCAAACACATCTATGGTGTTCGATTGATAGTATCTCATTGTTTTGAAGATTTGAAGGGACTTCTACCTACTGTAGATAATCATTGGAATCACAATTTATTGAAAAATGTTGATGAAAAGGACGACGAAGATGGAAAAGAGAAGGTGTCTGCAGAGAATCTATCAGATTATATTGGAAGTCTTAAAGACATGCTGGGTCTCATTCAAAAAAGCTTGCATGAAAGAGATAAAAAAGGATTGAATACGCTTTGGAACCAACTCACCACAGCAAAAGATGTATTGTTCTCAAGCACGTGTCCCAAAAATGTAGACATGCCTACACAAGGAAGTGTGCGTCAAATACAAGAAAATGTAACACGAACTCGACTTGGCCATGGTTGCAAGCCACAGAAGAAAGTGGCTGATTCAAGTGAGCCGACATCTCAAATCTGAGTGCAAATGGAGTCTACTTTCATACCAGGGAAGCCGACATCTCAAACCGGAGTTCTTAGACGAAAGCATCAACGAGGACGAAGTCGTGTCCGTTTTCAAAAGTTTCCTCGGATTTGGTGTCCACATTGCTGCTCCACAACTATGGTGGTCGACTCCAAAACCACTTTTGTCTGTCATACATGCCAGGTTTACTTCCCTTGTCAAAAAAGCATGCTCTTGAAGAGACTTCAGATTGCTTGTTAGGGAGGGTAGTGCAAGTATGTGATGATGAAAATAGCTTTTGGGCTAAAATCTCCTCTTGTACCTATGGTTCCTCAAATGAGGAGGAGAGGTTCTTTACTCTTCGACTTTCTAGTGGGGAGGAGATGCCTTGTGTACAGGCATCTCAATTAAGAGTCATTCTAATGTATACCGAACAAGGACCTACTATGTTAAAGTTTATTTGATTATAGTTTCGTTCAAATATGGTATCAAATGAGTTGTTTTTTTAGATGGGATTTTTGCATAAGCACTATACATTCTGGTCTTACTACTCCTACAGATGGAATTAGATCCCGACACTATAACTTTCAGAGAGTAGATGTCTCTCTGTAGAAAACTAATCTCGGGATCCCGAGATTAGTTTTTATAGAATGAATATATTCAGGTGAATCTATATAAAAACACGAAGTATTATTGAAAACCGCAATCGAAAACGCAGTTGAAATCGTAAACCGGAATCGAAAACGCAATTGAAAACGTAAATTGGAACCGGAGTCAAAAACCATAACCGTAGTCAAAACCATAATCGAAAACCATAACCATAACCGGAAACCATAAACGCAAACTATAACCATAAACGCAAACCATAACCGGATACGTAATTCAAACCATACCGGAAACGTAAACCATAACCGGAGTCAAAACCATAACCATAACCGGAAACGCAAACCATAATCGGAGTCGAAAACACTTATCATAACCATAACCGGCAACCATAACCATAAACGCAAACCATAACCGGATATGTAACTCAAAACCATACCAGAAACGTAAACCATAACCGGAGTCAAAACCATAACCATAACCAGAAACGCAAATCATAACCAGAGTCGAAAACACTTACCATAACCATAACCGGCAACTATAACCATAAACGTAAACCATAATCGAAGTCGAAATCATAACCATAACCGAAAACCATAAACGCAAACCATAACCATAAACACAAACCATAACCGGATATGTAACTCAAAACCATACCGGAAACGTAAACCATAACCGGAGTCAAAACCATAACCATAACAGGAAACGCAAACCATAATCGGAGTCGAAACCAGAACCATAACCATAACCGGAAACCATAAACGCAAACCATAACCGGATAACCATAACCATAACGGCAAACCATAACCGGAGTCAAAACCATAACCATAACCGAAAACGCAAACCATAACCGGAAACACTTACCATAACCATAACCGGCAACCATAACCATAAACGTAAACCATAATCGAAGTCGAAATCATAACCATAACCGGAAACCATAAATCATAACCATAAACGCAAACCATAACCGGATATGTAACTCAAAACCATACCGGAAACGTAAACCATAACCGGAGTCAAAACCATAACCATAACCGAAAACCATAACTATAACCATAACCGACAACCATAACCATAACCGGATATGTAACTCAAAACCATTTCGGAAACGTAAACCGTAACCGGAGTCAAAACCATAACTATAACCGAAAACCCCAACCATAATCGGAGTCGAAAACACTTACCATAACCATAACCGGAGTCAAAACCATAACCATAACCGGAGTCGAAAACACTTACCATAACCATAACCGGCAACCATAACCATAAACGTAAACCTTAACCGGATATGTAACTCAAAACCATACCGAAAATGTAAAGCATAACCGGAGTCAAAACCATAACCATAACCGGAAACGCAAACCATAATCGGAGTCGAAAACACTTACCATAACCATAACCGGCAACCATAATCATAAACACCTTAACCGGATATGTAACTCAAAATCATACCGGAAACGTAAATCATAACCGGAATCACTTACCATAACCATAATTGAAAACCATAACCATAACGAAAACAAAAAACGCAATCCATAAGCGGAGTTGAAAATACTCACCATAACCATAACCGGCAACCATAACTAGAAACACAAACCATAACCGGATATGTAACTCAAAACCATACCGCAAACATAAACCATAACCGGAGTCACTCACCACAACCATAGTCGGCAACACATAACCGGGAATCATGATCATAAACCACATAAGAAACCATGACCATAATGTTGAAGATGATGAAACAGGAAACAGAAGGAAGACAGCAACTCAGAGTAGGAAGAAGATGGAGAAGGAGAAGAAACAGAGCTTGTGTACGAGATCTCTGTAGTCTCTCTCTCTGTATTAGAATAATAATTGTATACAAACTCAGAGCTACAAAGCTTATATGAAACCCTAAGAGAAAAGGTGTCCTTTCACACCGGATGTCCAGGGGGAAAAACCCAGTGGGAGAAAAGTGCCCCTGGTGAAGCGCGTATACACACTAACACTACTACATGTCTACAAATCCCCCCTGTAGTGATAGTGTGAATCCGTACAAGGTAGCAGATCATCATGTGTATGAAAGTAAGCCCAAAGCTTTTCGGAAAGCTTCAAACTTTTCTCGTGATAACGCTTTCGTAAATAGATCTGCAATGTTATCCTGTGTAGGACAGTAAGTTAGTGTGATCTCCCCTGCATGTAGCCTTTCCCTGACATAGTGGTAGTGAACCTCTATGTGCTTTGTTCTTGCATGAAATACTGGATTCCTTGCAACTGCAATAGCGCTCTGATTGTCAGTGAAAATGGTAGTGGGTGCCTGTTGACACTCACAAAGATCTGCCAATAACCTGCGTATCCATACACAATCAACTGTTGCCGTGAAAGCTGCCCTGTACTCAGCTTCACAAGTTGATGTAGCCACTGTGGGTTGCTTCTTGCTTAGCCAAGATATACATGCATTTCCCAAGAAAAAACAATTGCCACTTGTGGAATGTCGTGTGTCAAAATCACCAGCCCAATCTGAATCGCTGTAACCAAGAAGCTGCATAGAACTGTGCTTTCCATACATATCCCCCCTTGGAAAGAACATGGCAAGATTAGGGATACCTGAAAGGTAACGAAGTATGCGCTTCACAGCTTGCCAATGATGCATACCTGGGCTGTGCATAAATCTGCTTGCTTGTGAAACCCCAAATTGAATGTCTGGACGAGTGTTGCCTGCCAAATATATCAAGCAACCAACCGCTGCTGCATAAGTATGTACATCAAAAGGTTCTCCAGCATCGTGCATGCTCAACTTTGATCCAGTTTCTACGGGTGTAGAGATTGGCTTACAATTTTGCATACCAAACTTGTCCAAAATTTTATGCAAATATTTTGCCTGCAACATGTATATGCCATCCTCTGATTGCACAAACTGAATACCCAAGTAATAATGTAGCAAACCAAGATCAGACATCTCAAAGGTTTTTCTCAAAGCATCTTTCCACTGAACACACTCTAAAGCTTGTTCAAATGAATCAGGCTCATCTGCATCACAAAGAGTGCTAAAGCAAGCCAAATCTACTTGCTCTCTGCCAAAAGTAGTACCAGCACGTGTTTTCCGTGGCAACGGTGCATCCAACTTGCTATCCTGCAAAGTTTTCTGAACCCATTTAGGCAAGGTTCTTTCTTCCCTGAGAACTTCTTGCTCTTCACGCACAATTTCCTCTACATCATGAGGTGTCACATGCTGATCAAAAGATTGATCAAGATTATCAACCTGTTGTGATTCTTGATTCTCCACAAAAGAAGGAAGCAAACCTTCAAATACATCATGTGTCTGCATATGAGGTACATCAAAAGCAACCATAGGTTGAGCAGTAGTTTCTGCAAAAATTACATCACGACTTTCAAAAATCTTGTTTGTAGCAGGATTGTAAAGTCTATAACCTTTACTTCCACTACTGTACCCCACAAATATACATTTGATTGCCTTATCATCAAGCTTCCCACGTAACTGCTGAGGGATGTGAGCATAAGCAAGACAACCAAAAACACGAAGATAACTGACTGAAGGTTTTTTGTCATACCAAGCTTCATATGCAGTAATGGTCTTCAAGGCACGAGTAGGACACCTGTTCAAAACATGTGCTGCACAAGCAACTGCCTCCATCCATAGCTTATGAGGCAAACTCTTAGCCTTGAGCATACATCTAGCTGTCTCCATTAAAGACCTGTTCTTCCTTTCTGCAACACCATTCTGTTGTGGTGTGTATGGCATAGTGCATTGGTGTTTAATGCCTTTCTTTCCCAAAAAATCCTTAAATGCACCTGACATGTATTCACCTTCTCGATCGGTACGAAGAGTCTGTACTTTGCAACCTGTTTCATTTTCAACCATGGCGACATAATGTTGAAAAACTGCAAACATGTCTGACTTTGCTTTGAGTGGATACACCCAACAAAACCTGGAAAAGTCATCAATGAAGGTCACAAAATAAAGGCTGTTTCCTATAGATGGCGTCCTCATAGGACCACATACATCACTGTGTACAAGCTGCAACTTTCGTGTCGCTCTAACTGAACCATCCTGCGAAAATGCAAATCTGTGCATCTTTCCAAGAACGCAACCTTCACATACATGTCTTGGTGGCATCTCCAATAAAGACAAATCATGCACCATATTATGACGTTGTAAAGTCATCAAACTGCCATAACCAACATGCCCAAATCTAGCATGCCACAACTCAGCATCCTGCATGGCCTGAGTCTTTGTTTCTGCAATACATACCTGAATCTGCTTTTCATAACGATCTAGCACAAATAGTCCATTGTCCAGCGTACCTGTAGTGATAAGAGAATAACCATTCTCTCGATCTCGTACAACACATCTGTCATCCTCAAAAATGACCCGAAGACCATTTTTTGCAAGAGAGGATACAGACAACAAATTCTTCTTGATCCCTGGAACATATAAGACATCTGGCAAGCATAAATCTGAACCATCTGAAATGGTAATCAAAATCTTACCAACACCTTTGATTGGATAAGAAGCATTATTTGCACATGTCACCTTCTTTCCTACTGGAGCTGCATCCAATGAACAAAACAAATCCTTCCTTGAAGTAATATGCCTGGATGCACCACTATCAAAGTACCAAATCATTTGTGTCTTGTCAACACTGTAAGCAGAAAAATTTGAACATACTACAAAAGCATAAGAATCCTGCACAAAGTTTGCAGACTCTTCTTTAGCTGTAGAAGAATCACCAGAAGCTGAAACAACCAAACTTGACTCTTTCTTCTTTTCTTTAGCAATTCGCTTTTTACACTCACTAATGTAGTGACCAGGTTTCTTGCAGTAGTGACATTTACCTTTCTTCTTGGACTTGTCGGAATCACCTTTAGACTTCTCTGAAGATTGTCCTACACTAGACTTGGAGTAATGAGCACTCTCTTTACCCCTGTTTTTGTTCTGTACAACAAGAGCATGATCCATACCATCCACCTGTAAAGACTTGTTCTTACGTGATTGATCCTCCTGCAATAGCAAAGCCACTAACTCTTCAAAATGAAGAGGGTCAGGATTAGCTCGCAAAGACATAGTCAAAGAAGTCTGAAAAGTCAAATAAGATGGTGGTAGTGAATTGAGTGTTTTGGAAACCAAGTCCTTCTCTGGAATCACTTCATCAATGCTAAGCAATTTCTCTTTAAGATCCCTGATTTTTGTAAGATGCTCGACAATATCGTCACCTTCGTCCATCTGTATTTTGTCAAGTTGTTTCTTCAAAAACTCTATTCTGGCAGCGTTTCTTCCTCCAAACATAGCTTGCAGAGTGTTCCAAGCATCCTCAGAAGTTCTACAAGATCTGATATGTGGTGTGATTGTCCTCTTTATGGTTAAGGCAATCACAGCCATAGCCTGTGCATCTTTAGTATCCCATCTCTTTTGCTCTGGAGTGACTTGTGAGGGTCCTGCACCAACAGCTGCACCACGACCAGGCGTGGCAGGTGCAATGCTACCTGGACGAACTTCATCTCCAGATACATAATCCCACAATCCTTTACCAACCAAAACATTTTTGGCCATAAAAGACCAAAGAGAATAGTTGGTACCATCCAATTTGTCTTCGGATGTAAACGCACCAAAAATCTCTTTCTCCGTAGATTGAGCCATACTGTAGATGCACACAAGAGAGCAAAAGAACCTCCAAGAGATTCACAAATCTCCTCTCCATTGCAAGCAAAACTCTACACAAAATCTCAGCACAAAGCTAAGACAAGCTGCTTCCCAAAAGAACTGTTTACCTGAAGAAAATCTGTCAAAAAGCACACCCTCTTGATCTAAACGCCTCCGAAAAGTAACTTCTGCTACGCTGCTCAGAACAAAATTCTGAGGGCTCGAACGGCTTCGAAAGGGGGGTAAAACCTCAGGTCACCTATTCAGAATACTCCCGGAACGTCGAGGATGCTCCCACGAACAAATTTTCCGAAAACTGCCTGAAAACTGCGATTGCGCGCGCGGACGCGAAAACGCAAGTAGAGGCTCTGGAAATCACCTTGCTCTGATAACAATTGTTGAAGATGATGAAACAGGAAACAGAAGGAAGACAGCAACTCAGAGTAGGAAGAAGATGGAGAAGGAGAAGACACAGAGCTTGTGTACGAGATCTCTGTAGTCTCTCTCTCTGTATTAGAATAATAATTGTATACAAACTCAGAGCTACAAAGCTTATATGAAACCCTAAGAGATAAGGTGTCCTTTCACACCGGATGTCTAGGGGGAAAAACCCAGTGGGAGAATAGTGCCCCTGGTGAAGCGCGTATACACACTAACACTACTACATGTCTACACATAAACCATAACTAGATACCATGACCATAAACCGTAACTAGAGACCACACCAAAAAACATAACCATGATCATAAACCATAACGGAAAACCATGACCATAAACCATACTAAGGTTTTGTATCAAAATTAACTCCAAAGAGTTGTTAGCCAAGTCGTGTCTGAAGAGCATACATAGAGCAAGTCATACCATCACTACACGAGTCTAAAAGATACATGTAAAGAAAAAATCTATAGTCTATTCCTTTTGCAATGGCACCTCTCCAAGTGCTTGGGCCAACCAGTCTCTAAGATCTTCTTTCAATATCTCCACATCTTCATGTTGAAACCATTTTCTAGAAAGCTGCCATAAATACAAGTAGTCAAAAGCTTCTATAAACAACTATATATAACTACATACAAAACAAACAACATAATGGATTACCCAAGAACGTGGCAGACGACTGACCAAGCCACCCTCAATACGCACGCGCATACATTTCATCACATACCATCCACAATCATGAGCATTTGGCTGCTGTGGAATCTACACCAAGAAACAAAACAAAATACATTTGAATGCCAAAAGATACATTGAGATTTTGTAGATTACTCACCTCAATAGTTTCATAACCTATCGACTTTATCGAATCCAATAGCTCTGACTGTACAACTTGATCCGTACAATATTTTCCAAAATGTTCACATGCTCTAAAACAAGGAAAACAAGAAGCTTATGCAATGAGACTAAAATTATTTAGCATACATAACCTCTGCAAGTATACCTTTGTAGAACATCCCGATATTCGTGAGCTGAGCGTAGAATGGATAAGGAATCAAACATTAAAAAGCATGACCTTTTTCGAGGAAGTCCATCGAGACGTAGACGATGCGGGTTGTACAAAACGTTAAAAGTCCAATGGGATCTGAACATAGGTAGGGTGTCATAAATTTTAATAACATACCAATTACAACAAAAAGATGATGACTCCTATTATTACCTATCAACAATTGGAAAGAAGGTGAAACTATGGCTTCCAAGATCTGGAGAACCAAAGAAGTTCTTCATGGCATTTTTTCCAATCTTCTTCTCCCGCAGAAAAGGCAACCATAAGCTATCTACAAACCACACTTGCTCGAGAATGTGTGTGGGTAATGTATGATCCATCCAACTATATACACCAAACATATATATATATATATATATATATATATATATATATATATATATATATATAAATATGTGATAACAAATGCATATCATTTTAACTATTTGAAAGAATAAAAACTAAAATTCATACATAGCAAATAGGTTCATAGCCATTGTCGATGCCTCAACATCAAGCTCACTCTGTTGGAACGATCCAATTATGTCAACCCCAAGGTTAAAACGTACAGACTTTAAGTGGAAAATGACTCCTCCACTACAATAGTAAAAATATCATAGAATAAGAAAAAAAATATAACTTGAAAGTTACGAAACTAGCCTATCACTAAAAAACATGATATAAGCTTACCTGACAGTTCCTTCTGGACTTAGCAGTATGGGGCTTTTACAATCAATCACGCCCTGGCGAATCTCAATTGCGACATGGGTTTCATCTTTGGATTGTTGCGATTTCTTATCATCAAATATTGACTGCCAACAATGTTGTGTGGTTGATTTATTTATTTGAGATGCCCTCTAGGTAACCAATATGAAATGGTGATACAACAAACATCCACATGTAGAAAATGCCTAGTCAACAATCAGGAGTGTGTGTATGAATATAAATTCAAAAATACCTGATGAATCTCTTGTGTGAATCCATCCATTGCCTCAGGGTCACGCTTTCTTTTGGTCTTTAGCTTTTGCGGAGGAGCAGGAGGAATCTCCATTTGACTTGTGCTTGCATTCTGGTGGTGAGTAGTCTCAAAGAAGTTATTTAAAAATAGTATATGTATTGTTTAAAAGACAACGTATGTGAGTACTATACCGGTGTGGTTTCTGTTTTTGATGTAGAATTACTCTTTTCGCTTCCTTTAGAGAAATCCGATGTTTGTATACGCTTCTATTGAACATTATAATTCATGAGAATTTAGAACACATATATAAAAATGCAATATGTAAAAAATATTGAAACTTACAGCTTTATCATAGCCATCCGAAACTCGTTATATGACCAACTTCTCTCGTGTTTGGATGCGTGAGTCCCATGATGCTAGCTCATCTTTGACAAATTCATCTATCTATGACTCCTTTGTTATTTTTCCTTTTTTCTTATGTGCACAAGACGCCCATCCCCGCTCTCCCTGTTCTCTTTTGCTTTTCTCGCATGCCTTTCTAGCATTCTTAATCTTTTGCTCAACATTGAAAAATCGAGACTTGCTTTGAATGCGTGACCTGGAAGAAGTGGGTTTGTGAATTTTTGCGTTTCCCTTTGGCCGACCTATTGGAAGCGGTGGTATGACTACATTGTCACATTGATGCTTTCTTTCAAGGTGACGTTTTATATCCACTCTCTTCTCAAATCGCTGACGTTTTCTTATACATGCTTCAGAAGCTAAACAATACTGCCACCACCTCCCGATACCATCTTGGTTACATTTGAAATAGTTATTTTCCTTCACAATAAACAAAATTTAGATAATCAGCAGAAAGTCTCTTTCTCTCTCCACACACACACACCCTCTCTCTCACACACAGAAGTGCTTTCTATCTCTATCTCTCTCTCCAATACTCATATACACACCTTTACTCTCTCTCTCACACACACACACACAATCTCTCTCTCTCTCTCTCTCTCTCTCTCTCTCTCTCACACACACACACACACACACACACACGCACTTGCGGCGGATCGATATGTGAAGAAGGTGAGTTATCCTCCTCCATTTTTTGCACCGGATTCAATCCTGGGTTGCTGCTTTGCCGAAATCCATCCTTGGGATCTTCTTTCACCCTGCTTGCATAGCGGTTTGAGCGCCTACTATACGCCATGAGAGTAGGCGAGTCATCTTCCTCCATTTCTTCCACTAGATTCAATGGAGAGTTGCTGCTTTGCCAGAAGCCATCCACAGGATTCTCTTTCAGCGTGCTTGCATAGCGGTTTGAGCGCCTAGTAAGTACCATGGGATTCCTCTTTCTTTACCTGAGAAGACTCTCCCTCCCTCCCTCCCTCCCTCCCTCTCTCTCTCTCTCTCTCTCAACTTGAGGCTCCTCTCTGTGTGCTCACGTTCCCGCTTTTGATAAACAAACTCTCTAATTCAAAGACCCTCTCCAATTTTTGAATTAGGTTCAATCTGCTGAAAACTAAACTCGGAAAAAAAACTAAACTCGGGATCCCGAGTTTAGTTTTTAAAGATCGACGGGCCAGATTGTGTGTGCCCCCTTTTTTTGAATGAGCATCGTTGATCCCATGCTTATGACCCCGTGGCACTTAAAGGGGAGGGTGAGCGGGCCGGTGGTTCCCTGTCCCCAATCGTACCTAGCTACGTATGCGGTGCCTCTTGAGCGAAAGCTCATGATGTTATTCATTGTACGAAAAACAATGAGAAAGACTCCGTTTTCCTACATGAGAAAATGTCTAATTCTTCTAATTCTTGTGGTACGTCCTAGCTACAACATCCATAATACAACTCTGTTCGCTGGTGTAATGAAACGCAGATCCGCAAGTTCGAGTATCACGGGCTTCTGGAAATTATTCAAATTCCAAGGATGCTTTTTAGGAAAGACAAATTCAAAATAAAAAAGTCCATAAAAGTACATGACTTGTGAAGGAGGATAGCCGAACAAAGAGCTGATGCCCGCGGGCCAAATGCACTTTGCAAACAACTTTTTCGGAGAAGCTTCTATAATTCATCTGATCAGATATCCTGCGCTCAACTGGCAAAGTTCAAGTTCATCCATGCATTGTTCTTGATCAACCGTAGACACTACGACATGATGTGCAACGAACTAATGGAGAGCGATGGCTGAATTAATCGTGAAGTCTTGTGGCTCGAGAGCTGCTTCTCTAGGCCTAGTGGCCCTTGGATTTGGATTTATAATATTGGGGGACACCTAGTGACTCTTCGAATTCTGAGGCTGGAGGGCGTCCCTTGTAACGTGCAAAAGTTCCGGGGCTGGGAAGGAGTGCCAAACCTAGTGCTGCTTTGTTTGAAAGAGCTTGCTTCTTTACGGCAAGTCGGGGATCTGGGAAGTTTAAAAAAGCTAGAGAGCCTGAAAGTGTCGAGTTGTCCGGAACTCCAAGTGCAAGCGCTAGTAATTCATGATGCAAGGCGTACTGGCGCAACCGGGCTTATAAAAGCTGATGATCGATTACCCAACCTGCGCATTCTGAAGTATAAGCATAATGTTGGAAAACTGGAGGAGGTGGGACCATTGTTTGACCCCTGCCCTTCCTTGCAAACACTAGATCTGACTTCTTACAGCCTAATAGGTCCGACGAGCTTCCCAGGATCTGCAGGCCTGCATGAAGGGAGCAGCTTACGGACACTGCATCTCAGAGGTTGTGCGGTGCTCACTCGCATAGAAGACAGCATTTGCTCTCTGACAGCCTTGCAGGAGCTCGATCTGAGCAATTGTGGTAATTTGGAAAGGATTCCAGATCTGACGTCCATGCGGGCGCTCAGGGTGCTAAGAGCTGAATATTACTGTACCTCATTGGAAGACGTGAGGCTAGATGAGCTGGACGTAGGGTGCAGCTTGCAGAATTTGACAATTTGGGTGTTGCAAAACCATGTAGAAACGACCTCTGTTGATCAGGAACGTGGATTAGATATTGAGCAACCGGCCCATAGTATTGATTTAAGCGCGTCAGCGCCCAGGTTCTTGGAGTTTGGTGCCGTGGCGCAACCTTTCTTACAGCTACGAGTTCTCAAGCTTGGCGTTCCTGCACAGTCTCTAGCCAACAGTTACACTGACCTCTTCTCACATCTGGATCTTAGCGCTCTGCCACTTGTAGAAGTCATACACCTTGCCAGGTTCAGGAATGTGCCAGAAATGTCCCTCGAGCACGCCGTCAGCCTCTGCGACCTACTTCTGATGGAGTTCCCCTCGTTGGAAGTGCTCACTGGTCTGGGCACTCGTCATCTGCGTCTCTTGGACATAACCATCTCGCGGTGTGGCCGCCTGGTAAAGATCACTGATCAAAGATATATTTGTAGCCTTTGCTTTGACACATAATTAGCAAATGGATCCGGATCATCATAACTAAAATTTTCTGACTACAGCTGTTTCCAATTAATTATGCAACAGGAAACAATCTTTGGGCTAAGCCTCCTGCCTGCCTTGAGATGGCTCGATTTGGACCACTGCGACATCCTAGAGTTTGAAAAGCAAGGTGTGCAGAGAAGTCCTGACGGTGGTGACGTCGTCGTTCTGGAGCTGGTCGGAGAGGAAACTGGAATTCAGAGTTGTGGTCTTGTATCTCTGGTCTTGTATTTGTGGTCTTGTATAATCTCATATTGTGGTCCCCAGCAGAGATACATTACCAGTACAGGACGCAGAGATGGTCTTGTATCAGCGTCTAGTGTGGTCGACGACAACACGGGCAGCCATTGTAGCTCTCCTTTACTGCCGGATTCGTTGATGTTCCTTCGTCTTCACGGATGCAACGCCATTGCAGATTTGTCGTGCTTGGGTCAGGGCCAGCGTGTGTTGCAGTCCTTGGCGTTCCTCATTATCAGCAGCTGCAAATGGCTCCCAGACATAACGTCGTGGTCAAGCTGTAATGAAGCCGGATCACCTTTCATCTTGGAAGGTTTGAAAGCATATATTTCCACAGGCCACTGTTAAATAACGTCGTTTCCCTTAAAGGGCTTTGTATCTATTTAAGGTATTATATTTGTATCTAGAATATTTTCTTCCAAGTGGCATTGTTATTCCCTCTTCTTAATGTCGAAATGTTTTCTCCCACGTGGATATCTTACTCATCACTACGTCAACAAGAACTCCCTTGTATAAGTATTTGGTTTCCCTTTTCATGAACATCATCTCCCTTTGTTGGCACTGCTGGTCTGTGGGGAGAAAATTTGATAGCATGGCCATAGGGGGTTCGGTGAATCAAGACTTGCCATATTGGGAGCGTTTTCTTTTGAGGTGAAGCACAGGCATACAATTTCTATTTTTGTTGGAGATTTTGGGCGTCAATGTCTTGCCTTGTGCTTTTGGTTGCGTTCGATTGTTCTATGTGTGCGCATGAGAGAGAGAGAGAGAGAGAGAGAGAGAGAGAGAGAGAGAGGAATTGCTTTTGGTTGTCCATCATCCCAACAGGAAAGGTATTTTTCTTGTGAGTGAATAGCTCAATTGTCGCGCACGTGTGTGTGTGTGTGTGTGTGTGTGTGTGAGAGAGAGAGAGAGAGAGAGAGAGAGAGAGAGAGAGAGAGAGAGAGAGAGAGCATGAATAAGAAGAATCATTCATGCTCTCTCTCTCTCTCTCTCTCTCTCTCTCTCTCTCTCAATTTGCAAAGTTAGAGGACTCTTCCACTCTTTATCCATAGGCCTCATACTTGATTGTTGACGAGAAAAATGTCCATAAAAAAGCAATCATGGATCCACCTCTCGACTTATCTAGACAAAGTCAAAAAACTGATGTGCGAGTTATAGGTAGGGGAGAGAGAGAGAGAGAGAGAGAGAGGGAGAGAGGGAGGGAGAGTCTTCTCAGACCTTGATTCAAATCCAATAAAATCCTTGTTTCATCTCCTCTATAAGAAGAGGCCCCTAGCACCCTTTGGTGAAGCCATGGAGCCATACAGATGCCTCTCATTCAACAAGGGCTAACACTATGAGAGATCGTGGTGTTTACCGTGGACCATTACCGCAAAACAAGAGAGAGGAATTCAAAATGAGGAGAGAGAAACCCTTTTGTTGTTCATGCGGCATTTTACCGCGAGTATTTCCATGATTATTGCGGCGCCCATTATAGCTAAGGCCATAGACCCCCTTCCCCCTCCCTCTCCCGCGGGTTACCATTTAAATCCAATACAACTCAAAATGTATTTACACACTACAACTCCTACACTCTTCAGAATGCTCACTTCACTTAATCTCTCTTTCACTCTAAAAATTCTATACATAAATCATTGAACTCACAACAAAACCATTACAAATACTATTCATAAGCACATAACGAAACATTTGCGAATTAATCATATACTACACCAAGTGAAAGAATGGAGAGTTTTATTAATTCTCATCTTGTATAAGATCTCTACAAGCACTAGGATCCATATTTATACCCATAGTATTCAAATCAATAAACAAGTTTAGAGATTCTTCCTCCTCTCCATCAACTCCTGTAGAATCATCATCGCTTTCTCCCTCTTCCTCCTCCTCAAGATGACTAGTTGCAAGGCTTGGCTAACCTTCTTCAACTTCAACTACATCTTCCTCTGCATCTTGTGGTGATGGTATGATGGGATCAATTACTGGCTCAATGTCCGTCTCTGCAAAGACAGATCTACCTCGCGGCGTGACTGGAATGACATACCAAAGTCTTCTTTGATATATACATGGCACATAAAAGACCTGTACGTCACACACAAAGAATAAGCTGATATACATATATTAAATTTTTAATTTAAATTAATTGCACATAGCCTAAATTACCTGCTCGCAACTACTAGGATACACCAAGTTGTCAGTTTTTTCTCGATGGAATTGGGTGAAATCCACCATAATGAGCCCATTTTCATGTCTTTTGACCTCACCCGCAAACCATCGGCACTCAAAGAGGAATTTGTGAAAAGATCTGAAATCCACTTTGATTATTCTCTCTATAGTACCACAATATCTGACATCATCTGTTGTTGTGTCAAAGTTTCCCATCATGCCACAATCATTAGTGGTCCGACGCTCATCTATCTTGCGGGTGCAAAAATGTCGGCCTTCGGACCAAATGGAGTTGAAAGTGAGACCCTACAATCACAATGCATAAGAGGTTACATCGTATTTCATTAAGTGATTTTCATACATGCATACATAACATATACACACTCACCTTGCGCAAGCATCCTCGCGCATACTCCCAGCATACTCCCATTCTTTAGGGATTATTTGTTCTCCTTGTGCTTTGGCATTGGTCATGGCATTATGGATCCACTCTACTTGAATCAAATCAGGATATTTTTCAAGCTCTTTAGAAAAAGGAGGTGCGCGTCCACCTCCATGGGACCTCTTCCATGCATCTTTATCCTGTTCTCTAGCTACGCGGGCTTCCAAGTACATATTGACCCATTTGGTCATGATAGTGGCATTGAGTAAACAGTAGTTGTTGACTATGGCATGAAACTCTCTATCCATGACCAAGAGTGAGCCTTTTCCACTGGGAATGGTTGAGTGCTTCCTAGGATCCTCTTCCTCACTCCACAGTCGAGGCAATGATGGATCCACTGTGATGAGATACTGTGAGACATACACAAATGCCTCTTGCACCACCCAACCTTCTGCCATGCTCGCCTGAAAACATTAAAACCACATATTTTTATTAGTAACTCCATAGCGTATAAATGCTATCTATATTGTATTCATTTTGCATACCTCCGGTTGTGACCTCAATCTAGCAAAATCCTTTAAAGTCTTCAAGAATCTCTCCAAGAAGAACATCCATCTAGAGTGTACCACCCCACAAATGGAAATCTCCTCAACAAGGTGAAGCAATAGGTGTACTTGGCTAACAAGGATTGTACATGGGAATGCATCTTCAATAGCACACATTGCCTCTACTGCTAGCTGATGGGCTACTGGTATGGCTTCCACTTCTATCTCCTTCGAGCTCACAAATCTACAGGGCACAAATAATATAGTAGATGAAAAAAAATTCCATTGTACATGCAGCCACAACATGATATAGTACTTGAAAAAAACCCTTTACCTCACAATCTCACCCACTTTGAATATTGTTGCCTTCACTTTAGTGTCTCCATAACCACTAATAGTTATGGGAAGTACAAACTACAAACAATAAAACATCCTAGTGAATGTCAACCTATATATAAGGACACATAGACACCACAAACTGTTCTACTCTTACCTGAAGGATTTTATGCCAATCATGGGATTTCAATCCATACAATTAAGCGGAGCCACCCTTTTTGGTTTTTGTGAAAGCACCTTTGAGTGACCGCATATATCCCGTTGGAGTTCGGATGGATGCCATAACTTGCTTTGTCCGCTCTTGGTCTGCCTTTGACAATATCCATGGTGCTTTTGGGAGAATCATCTTTCCCCGCTCCCCCATGCGGGACGTGGCTGAAGGGGGGAGACGTCTCATGGCTCTTAAATCTTCCCTAGCACCCAATGAATTGAGAGCTTGACATACATCATGGATGACATCAAACAAACTCGTAACCATTTTTCTAAGGGATTTTTCTAGGTCCATAATTACTCCAAAGTGCACCTACTATGTGTAGAATGACACCTCATGGGGTATACTATGACTAAGGCCACTTTTGACCATGCTACACATGTCATATGCCACCTAGGATGCCTAGTAGATAGGAGGTATGTTTTATAGGCTCATTTCATCATGGCTCCAAGAAGAGGTTCACAAAGAAGCCCGGGATCATAGGACGAAGTCCATTCCCAACAAGAGTGACACATCAGACTTTGACTAGCTTTTTTGCATGCTAAATAGAAAATCCATATACTTATGCACACTTAAGGCATACACATAAAATCCATAATATTGTAGGACTTAGCTTTCGTTCCCATAATGCACGTGCCACTGCACGACATCCACCCCCTCTACACCTGCACATCCTCCGGTATGCCACAACCAATGTTTGCAGGTTCGACTCTCTTGGAGTTTCTTCTTCTTCATCTTCACTGGGTGATTCCAAACCTTCATTCTCGCTTACTTGATCAATCAGATGGCTATCCTCTCTTCTTTTGAATACCTTGATTCTCTTTCCTGCAATGGGTATCTTTATCTTTGTTCCATCCAATTTAGCCGGGGTGTAAGTGGCATTGTCATGTACGTACTTGGCTATATATGGTCCAAACCATCTTTTTGAAACCTTTCGCATGGCAGTATGCTGGTTATCAAGACTACTGTCATACACTAAAACCCAATATCCTTGCTTAATTTCCTTCCTTCTTAGCCTGTGTCGTCTATCAAAGTAGTCCTTGCTTTTCAACCTGGCATTCTTCAATCTTTCTTTTGCAACCTCAATGTCTTCAGGCCTTCTTTGTAGCTGTCTTATACGTAAGGCAAGGAGCTCTTCTCTGCTAAGCCCATCTTGCCAAGGTAGCACGTTCCATGTGGGAATGGTCTCTTCAATGGGCATTACAGGCTTTTGACCATACATCAATTCTGCATGCATGTAGCCAGTTACTGAGCTGTGTGTCGTGCGATCAGTCCATAGAGCATATGGCAATAGTTTTGGCCACTCACTAATTCTCTCTTCACAAGCTTTAGCCAAGGCTTTGATGATTGGCGGATGCCCTCTTTCACTTTTCCCGTTGCCTTCCGGATTGTAAGCGGTGGTAAGGGAAAGCTTAATTCCTATTCTGGAAAAGAATTCCCTTGCTTCCTCGGTATCCAACTCTCCTCTGTCTGCTGTTATCTTTCCCACACAACCATAGCGACAGATTACATCTTTAAGGAGAAATTTACATACTGCCTCTGTAGTCTTTGTCCTTAAAGCTCGCCCTTCAACCTGATTAGTTAAGTCTTATCTTGCAAGAACCAAGTACCTCATCTGCCAGAGTCCTAAAGGCATGGTGACTAGATCCACAACCTATTTGTAATGCATGTCTAGTGGATAAGTAGGATGTAACCCATCACGATGTCGCACGTTTGAATACATTTGACATGTTACACATGATTCCACAAAGTGGGATACATCCTTGTACATACCTTTCCTTTAGCTTTGAAAAGGTTGCCCACACACCACGATGTCCAGCCCATAGGTTCTCATGAAACTCCTGCATGAGCTTTACTTGACTTTGTTTGTTACATACTATCCTTTGTGGTCTAGCACCCCTCTGTTTTGGATGTTTCCATAAGTAACAATCCTGCAGAAAGTACCCATATGCTTTTCTATGTATCCTCTTAAACTCATACTCAGACCAATCACCCTGTTTTGTTAAAGTACTCAAATAACGACCAATAAGCAACCAATCTCCTTCATACCCATCTTCTAAAAACAACTCAAGTGCACTAGGTGTGCCAACATCATTATGCTCAACATGATTAATGGAGTAGAACCTTGTGCCTACATCTTCACTATCATCTACCATGTCTTTCTCATCCTCATACCTTGCCCTTGACAACATATCCGCTACCGGATAGTCTTTTCCTGCAATATGCTTGAACTCAGAACTCAAGGACTTAATGTAGGCAATCCATCTTAGCATGGCAATGTCTGGTGTTGAGCAGCTTGTAATCATTCCAAGGAGTGGAAGACAATCTGTTTCCACAATCACATATGCTCCAATCAAGTAATCCTTTTCACACTTTACTGCTGTAACCATGCCCCACAACTCACGTTTTACCTGTGGGTAGTTCCTTTGTCGAGTACTTAGAACCTTGTCTCCAAACCTTACCACATACCTATGTCCCTCTTCGTCATCCTGCCCTATTGCCCATCCAATTCCTGTCGGACTCATATCCACTGTCACTATTACTGGCTTTCCACACTCATAGTTTACCTTTCTTAAAGTCGGTGCTTGTTGTAGCAAATCCTTTAGCTTTCTTATAGCCCTTGCTTGTGCGTCTCCCCAATGAAACTTTTGGTTTTTCCTTAACAACTGGTACAAAGGTTGTGCTACATGTGCATAATGTGGAATCCATATAACATAAAACACACATGCACCAAGAAATCTGCAAACTTCACTCACAGATATGCATACCTTCTTCATATTTTGAATTGCATCAATTTTTTCTGGACAAGGTCGTCTCCCATTGGGACCACACATGTGCCCAACAATCAACACCTCCTTCACTCCAAACACAGACTTTTGTCCTGAGAGGGTAAGGTTCACCTCTTCCAGTCTGGATAGGATCTTGTCACAAAGTTGTGGCACCCCATGGAATCCAAAGCTTCATCTTTATTACTTACTTCACATCCTTTAATAGGAACATCATCAAGAAAGGGCATAGTTACTTGGGGAATAAAGTCACGTAAGACCTTATTCATACCATTCATCATATGTGCAACCAAATTGGTTTCTCTCTGTGGTAAGGTACACATCCTTACCAAACCCAAAGGTGTCCTCATGGTAGTCAAATCCCTGCTTTCCATTGCTAATTGGAACTGATCATACCCTGAGTACAAATCTCCCATAGAATATATTGCCCTTCCTACAAATGCTTCTGTAAACTCATCCACAATTGGCCCTGTACCCATATTCCTGCCATTGTGACTTTGTTGACCAGCTGCATATCTTGGATGAAGCGCAAAGCGCCATTCTTCTTTGATACTGTGAACCACCTGTTTGAGTATGGAGCGCATGAAGGCTCCAAAATACCCATCTTGATCTTCTCATTTAGCATCTCAATTAACTTTGGTAAGTGAGCCTTTGGAACTGGTATTGGTCGTAAGTTCCAAGGTACATGAGGGAAGGTAAAGATCACCATAGGAGCAACAATGGTAGGATCTACACATCCTATCTCGTGTGGCTCAAATGAAAATGCTTTTCCATGTTTAGAGAGCATCTCTTCAAAACATTCCCTTTCAACCTGTGTCAAGGAGTCCTCATTCCCAATCTTCAATTGCTTTAGAGACTCCTTTGTAAATCTGTGTCCAATCCCTTTTGGATCTCTGAGACTAGGTTGCAAAGAAGCCTGTTCTAGCTTTTCCTTGCAGTCCTTTGGCAAGGAAGTGCCACTGGTTTTACCTTCTTTGCCATAGTCTTATACTTGGTGTCCACCTTTACTTCATGTTTTTGCTTTCTATCCTCCTGTTCCTTTTGAAATGCCTCAACCACATTGTACATTTCAAGTGAGCACACTTTCACTATCTCATTTTGGTCACGTGAAGGATAATCTACTATATACTGCAGATCTTGTAATGTGTCCACAAAAGAAAACTCCTCAAACACACTTGTTATGTTTTCATTGTTACCTAGTAGACCATGCTCTTTCCACTCCTTTTGTAGACTATGTACATGTTTGCGGGAACCTCGACTCAAGTTCTCACATTTTAGAAAAGAGACATATCCATATTCTGTTGATCTGCAAAACCTGTATAGAAATCCTCCTTATGTGAGAACCTTTCCCTTTTTGTACCATTGTAATCCCGCTCTACAATGGTACCTGGCCAAAACCCATTCTCTCTCGATGATCATAAAACTCTTTACTCAATCTGGGCAATGGGCGCTCTCGGAGACTGTCACGATTTCTTTCATGGTTCACACAGACAGTGAGAAATTGAACAACACATTTTCCATCTTTACTTCTTATCCTAGCATAAGCAGAACCATCATCCATTACCTTTGTTTCCATTCTAACCCCTACACTGTAGGGTTGTCCAAGGATGAGATCATAAGAAGATGTGTCCTGTACAAAGAAATTATGCTCTTCCTTTACATCTCCAATAGTCACTTTCACACTTGGACAAGCTGCATATAACTCACCTGATGAATTATTTGCTACCTTAACCATCCATCCATGATCTGTGTCCATTGGTAATTTGCACTTGTTGAATAATCTCTTTGACATTATGTTTATTTCTAAGCCATGGTCAATTAAGGCAACAAATGGATCTTCAAGATCACCCACCTTGACCACTGTCTCTGTCGTAGCTCTTGCCCAATGATTCACAAGATGGTGCCAATGGTTGCCCCTTCTCTTCAAGCTTTGTAAGTTTTACTTTTAAATCCCTCATACCTTTCACAAGCTCATCTACTACAGCGTTGGTGCAGCCAAAGTTGGTCTGAGCTAGGAGATGGTCTATGCCGGGCAGAGGGTGTAGTCGAGTGCAGTGCAGAAGGCTAGGGAAGGTACCAAGGCCCTAGGCAGCCAAAGGATAGCGGAGGTGTATGCTTGAAGTGATTTTTTAGGCCAAAGGTGTGCTGCAAAGAGCCAAGCAGGTTGGTGGACTACTATGCCCGAGATGTGGGCTTTTTGTGCTATAGTGTAGATTAGTGTGCTCTAGAAGCCGGTCCAGACGGCTCGTCAAAGGGAGCCCCGTTGCTCAAGATATTGCGGTTTAAAGTTGAAGAGTGTAGCAGATCCCCGACAAAAAGGGCAGCTGGGGACAGGTGGCCCGGGATGATGTCAGTGCATATGTGTGTAGTGCTCAAGTTGTGGAGCATGCTTGTCTTTTCGGAATGCGAATCGGAGCTCTGGATAGCAAGATATGGTCAGTTGAAGATTTTCTGGGGGCCGGGTCTGAGCCCACTTGGCCGCGTTGGAGGATGCACCATCTGGCGTCTTTTGGGCCTCGCCAAAGTTCTCAGCGATGGTAAGTGTCATGAGGAGCTAGCACGAGTTGACGGCACGTCAATCGGATATTCGGCCAGTCAAATACAACGAGATGAAGTTGGGAGCATTTGGGCAGTGAACAATCGCAAATGATTTTATTCCGTTTTGGAGGCCTTGGTTCGAAGGTGCCAAGGGATTGAAATGCAAAGACGGCAAGTGTAGTCGAGGCCGGGAATATGGAGCTTCAGAGACTTTTTCCTGCTCGCTGATCGGGCCCGGGAGCAATGAATGGGAGCCTACAGAAGAGGGCCAAAAAGGGGGGGGGGGGGGGGGGGTTTAAATATTTATGTTTGAAGATTTTTGGTGGGCTTAAGGGGCCATGAGGCCCATGGCTGACACGTGGCAGAGATATTGGCCCATATGCGTAGGTGGCAGGTTGAGTGGCGGGGTATAAGAGCTGGAGCGCAGCCCCTTAGAAGCATGTGAAGCAAAAGGGCTCCTTGGGAGCTCCTTGGCTATGGCGTAGGGCGTAGGCTTCCCGTGGGCGCTGTTGCGGGCGGAGACGGGCCGGTTTTGGCGGTGGCCGGCGAGGCTAGGCGGCGCGCTCGCGCGGGAAGGTCTTGTGGTGACAGTGATGACGTGGCATGCTCACCCGGTAGGGGGAAATTCCCACGGCGCCGAAGTTTTAAAGGAGAGAGAGGGGGCAATAGCGATATCGCTATTGCCTCCCCCCCTCAGGTAAGGGGAAAGTCTCACAACAGGGGAAGCGAGCCCGAGAAGGAGAATTGCCGAGTGGCCAAGTGAACCAAGTGGGGTGTCCCACGGACATTAAGTGTGAAGGGAAGAGGGAGAGAGAATCCGAGAAGGCCAAGTGGGCTGAGCAAAGTCCGAAGGACCATTTGGGGTAGGACAAACCAAGGCAGAGGCCATCCGGGCAAGCAAAAATTGAAGGAAGGCCAAGTGGGTAAAGCAAAAATGCAAGAGCAAGAGGGCCATTTCCAGGCTGGACAGGCAAAAGGAAAGAGCAAAGGTTGAGGCCAAGGCCAAGGAGGAGTCGGGTAGAGAGGATAAGTCAAAATCAAGCCAATTGTGTTGTATAAGGTTGAGGCTTTAAGGGTAAAAAATGAAGGATGAAAGATAAAAAATAAAAAAATGCTAGGGGGCAATAGCGACGTCGCTAATGCCCCCCCCCCCCCCCCCCCCCCCCCCCCCCCCCCCCAAGTGCAAAAGAGAGAAAGAGAGTAGATGGAATAAGGCGGTGCCTCCCCTCCCAAGAGATACCAAAAAAGGGTTCCCCATGGACCAATGAAAGTGCAATTTCCCAAATTGAACCCCCCACCCCATAAAAGCCAAAATTGCGTCAAAAGTGGAGCTCTTGGACAGAGGAGTGTGCCTGTCAAAGCCCTTTGCATTTTTCTTGTGTAAATGGCCATGGTGATGGCAGTGTGAGTTTGTACAGGTGTTTGGTGGAGTGTAATTGAGCCGTTGTTGCCTCCCTTGCTATTGTTTCCCCTTCCCCCCTCTCTTTCTCCTGCTTTCATGGTTCTCCTCGATGCTGGCTGTGTGGAAGTGTGTGCCCCCCCCCCCGAACCGATGGTGTTTTGAGTGAGAGAGTGAGATTGAGTGTCCATGTGCGTGTGTAAGGGTGGATACAGGCCATGGCAACAGGTGTACGTTGTGTGGTGGTTTTGTGGAGTGTGTGAGCAGTGGCAATCGAGCAGGCAGTGGCCTGCTAGTGTGAGTTGTGTGTTTGAAGGTGTTTTCCGAGAGGATAGGGGTGCTGTGAATACCCTGAGCTATAGAGAGGCCCTTGTGTTTATGATGGGAGTGTTCCCCCATTCCCCCTCTCCAACGTCATCAACTTTTGGGAGTATAAAGGAAGAAGGCTTCACCATATTTTCAGAAGCTGCGGAGGTAGATGGTGCACTACTAACAACCATCTTAGCCCGTCTCCTTTGGCGCTTGGCAAGTAATGAAACAGCAACTTCAACTTCGTTCCAATCTGTCTTCAATCCGTGCTTAGCATATTTGTCCTCAAGAAGTAGCTCCAATTGCTCCTGGATCTCCTTTCCTATTTCTTGTTGGAAGAGCTCTGTCTTTTTAGAGTCGAGTGTGGCCTTCTCTGTCCTTGTGAGTTGATCATATCGTCGATCAAGCTCCCTGAGTAGCTGTGTTGGAGAGAGCCCCTCCTTCGGCTTGGCTACCCACTCCAAGAAAGTTCTCTTTGTTACTCTCTCAGAGTCCTCCATGAAATAATCCTCCTTCATCGCTAGCTTGAACTCCTCCCAATTTCTTCCATGCTCATTCCTGATTCCTCTCACATGCTCTCTAATCTCGGGAGTCACAACAAGATCAAAGCTTTGGAGCATCTCATCTTCTGGACCACGATGCAACTCTATCTCCTTTATATAGCCACAAACATACTTTGTCACATCTTTCCCATTAAACTGATCCATTTTGTGCACCACTGCTTGAATAGCTTTGGTTGCTGACACTTCTCGTCTTTCTGTAGCATGCTGTTGTTGCATAACAAGGAAAATGCTTGAAACATTTGCATTGTAGTGGGATCAAAAAGCATACCTTGCTGCTGCAGATGATGATCACCCATGGTTGAAGTAGCTTGCAGATCCCCACTAACTCACCCTGACAAACTTCGAATCGGGTTCACCAAAAAGTGTGTCAAAGAGTTGGCGGTCTTGCCAGGAAGGCGCTGGGCCTCTAGCTGTGAGGGTTTGTGGGGAGACTGTGAAGCTTTTCACTTAAGCAAGCTTAGTGTTTGTAGCAAATACATTGTGTGTAGCCATTGGAATCTTACACGCAGACACACACATACGCACACGTGAAACCCTCAAAACAAAACAAAGATGAAAACATCAAGGCTTTGATCGTATCTAATCAAAGGTAAGATGAAAGGGTTCACTGATGCATTTATAACAACAAGTCGTTGTGCTCCAAATAGACTGCGAATGGTTCTTTGAAATTGTAACTTAGTGCTTACAAAGATGTAGATATTTTGCCTAGCGATAGGAGTGAGCCGTGTGTACAAGTCTTCTTGGTTCATAGTAATATTAAGAAAGCAAGACTCAACCCCTAGAGGAGAATAAATATGTGCACATCAAAAGAATTAGAGTAGTCTAGTAGTGGCAAAATAAGAGGACGTGGAGAAAGAATAATTTCTTGCATTCTTTCTCGCCCAAAGAGTAACACAATTCTCTGTTGGAAGTGGATTTTATGGCTAATACAAACGTTAATTCTAATATGTTGCACAAAGTGAAAGGGTTGAAAAGTTACACCATTGGGGTTATTCATCTAAGAAAGCGCAGAAAGCAGTCAAACAATGGAGGAAAGAGATAAGAGAGACAACCAACACACAAAGACCCACACAAGATTAATCCAAAGAAGTGAAGCACACCTCAAGACTTGTGGTATTGTAGCCAACTTGATGAAGTAGATGATGCGTAGTAGTCCCCAACACCGTTTGCAAGCCATCAACAATGCATCTTTATTGATGAAAGAAGGTTTTATAGAGTGTATGAGTATTACAAGTGAGGAGATAGAAAGCTTGAGGCATGAAGTAGCAAGCTCAAGATGTGTTGGGCTGAAATTGAGAGAAAGTTTTCCTCAAGGAGATGGCTGGGAGGTTGGGTGATGGCTTGATTATGGGGATTGCTTGAGCGCTTGATTGCTTGATGGTTTGCTTCATGCCCAAGTGAGGAGCAAGAGGCTTTATTTATAGGTGAGGTTGCCTCTTGAAGAAGATATTTGCTTAGAAATATCCAAGGGATTTGTTGACAAGTATCTCCCTTTTTAAAAATATCTTGAAATTATCTTCAAAGTTTCTAGATCTTTCTCTTCAAGAAATATCTAGAGGTTCTTCTAGATCTTTCTCTTGAAGAAATATCTAGAGGTTCTTCCAGATTTTTCTCCAAATATCTTATCCTTGCCACCACAAGCCTCCAAGAGTAGCTTTATAAAAAATTGAGAGAGAGCTTGACATACATCATGGATGACATCAAACAAACTCGTAACCATTTTTCTAAGGGATTTTTCTAGGTCCATAATTACTCCAAAGTGCACCTACTATGTGTAGAATGACAGCTCATGGGGTATACTATGACTAAAGCCACTTTTGACCATGCTACACATGTCATATGCCACCTAGGATGCCTAGTAGATAGAAGGTATGTTTTATAGGCTCATTTTATCATGGCTCCAAGAAGAGGTTCACAAAGAAGCATGGGATCATAGGACAAAGCCCATTCCCAACAAGAGTGACACATCAGACTTTGACTAGATTTTTTGCATGCTAAATAGAAAATCCATATACTTATGCACACTTAAGGCATACACATAAAATCCATAATATTATAGGGCTTAGCTTCCGTTCCCATTATGCACGTGCCACGGCATGACAACGTGTCGTTCGTAAAGAATGTTTTTTAGCAATCTCATCATGTGCAGCTGATCGCATACAGCAGATTAATGAAAGCAATGTCTACATCAAAGACATCACTAACGCTATTAGGGAGAACACAGAGCGCAGGTTGCGACTTGAAGGCCAATACGAGTTGTTGAGTCCAGCTGGGATACGATAATTTGACCCCCACCACAAGGTCATGACAGTGTTGGGCAATATGAAAGTATGTTGCAGAGACTTAAAGGAAGATATCCCACCTGCTTGTGACATGTAAAAATTAGAGCTGTGGGATAAATTGTAGGAAGAACAGAAGGTAAAGATGAAGCATGTGAAAGCGCAAGACCAAGCAGCCTTACCCAAGAGATTGAAGATGGCCCATGATGCGCAAGCAGCTTTGGGAGGTCGATCGGCACAATCATGCGCACTGCTTTGAATGCAAAGTGCGCTCATCTTGTTGGCATCCCTCACAAAGCCTTGGTAGAATATATGAGGATTGGAGCAGGCTCCTTCGGTGTGTGCACATTGTACACCATCAAAGGCATCTCATTTTTTCCAGACCACATTACATATGTGGGAAAATGTTACAAAAGAGGGAGTGAGGTGAAATTTGACAGCTTTCAGATAGAGCAAGAAATACAAATGCTTCACCCCTCCATTGTAAGGTGCATTAAGTTTATTATAGAAGCTCCTTGGATCACGATATTCCCATACTACAATTGGGGTACCGTGGACGACATGATGTGCCGCTTACCGTTCGCTCACGGATTGTTTAGACGACACATGCATAGGCTACGACACGACTGGAGGTCATTTCCTGTAGCAAACAACCCTGTAAGCGAGATAGACACAGTGCGGATCAAAGCAGTGGTCGAGAAGATGCCGGAAATTTGTCATGCCTTAATCGACGGCGTTGCACTTGCCCACTTGGCTGGTATAGTGCACAGTGACCTGCACTCGTTCAATGTAATGTTGGACTTTACTCGCCCAATAAACCTCGTGTTGGTATCATTGATTGGGGTATGATGCTAAGAACACCTGCTAAGTGGGTAGCACATAATTATCTATCTCCAAGCGCACAGTCGGACGAAGCAGTTTTGAATGCACAGAGAGCAGAGAATGCCGATATGGCTAAGCGACCATGGATTGCTCCCAAACTATACGAACCACCGTGCGCAGATGCATACACAAAAGCGAGCTGCATTTATGCATTGGGCTACCTATTCGACATGCTGGCAGATTTTTGGAGTGCAGCCCAAAAAAAATATTTTCCAGAAGAAGTTTTTCACCACCCAGACAAAGATGTTATGAGGGCTATTTGAATTAAAGTAGATTGTTGGAAAAAGTTAAAAGAGCGGGACCAAAGAAGGAATGCTTCTGACGTGTTGATATTTTTCAAAGAACATTTAAAAACAGACCCTAACACTGTCCAATGTCCACTTGTTGAACTTGCACCATCATTTTATCCGATTTAAACATTTCTATGATATACATGTCTTGTCAAGTGTATTCTTTTTATTGAAGTGTATTATATGGTTTGAAGTGGTTCACCTAATTGAGTCAATTATCTTTAGTCATTTTAAATTTGCTTTGTGGTTCAATTAGTCACATTTGTTGTGGTTTGATTTAGTGGATTCCGCGCAGTGAGAATATATAATTGCCAATGATATTGAATATTTGCCACTCTATTGACTGCAGCTCTAAGAGAAAATGGCCGATCAAGAACAAGATATTGGCACCCAATCATTGCCTGATGATCAACAACAAGCGGCTGTTAATGCATTTCAGCGCATGAAGTCTCTAGCACACGGCATGTCGGCACAACAAGCAACGCGTACTGCTCACCGACTCTCAAAGTGGGAAAATCCAAACCATATGCAGTGGAAAGAGATCAATAAGGAAGTAACAAAGGTCATGATCAAGACAATATGGCCTTGTGAGCACGTAGAGATCAAGAAAGGAAGGTGGAAGGTTTCAAAGTGCAACTATGATGGATCAAAGATAACGTTGAGAGGATTTATTTGGAGGTTTATGGCCATCCCCTGCACAATGTAGATTGTGCGCTATATTTTACAAAAATGTTATATGTTCACTTTTTGCAACAGTGACCAGTAGACTTCTCGTCAAAGGAGACAACTGTTTCCACTCATGATTTAAGGGAGAGTTGTGTCACTTTTACCCGAGATGAGCTGGCATTGATAGTGGAAGGCACTGACCTACAGTTAAAGAGAGAGAAGGATATTTACTCGACATAGTTGGCAGAGAAAGATGCAGAAATAACACGTCTTTCTATAGCCACCCAGACACCGCAACCCTCACAAGTCTGGATGGAGAAAAGCATTCACCGCTTAAGTCAGGACGTTCAAAACCTGACATAGCAAGTGAATCCAACACTTGTACAAGGGACACACATCAACCACCTTGTCTTGCATCCGGAGTTGGTCCCCTCGTCTACTTCAAATTCATACTCATCTTCCCAATGTCCAGTTTGCTACAAGAATTTTGATGGATGGAGTGGGTACTATACATTGACATGTGGTCACTATTATCATTTAGTTTGTCTTATTCGTTTGATGCAAAACAGTAGTCGATGTGCAATCTGTTCACAAGATATTCCACAAGGAATATATATTATGTTTGGCATGGCAAATGAATATAAATTCAAACAACCACGCCCAGATACCCCTAGCACAATTAGAAATCTGTTTGATGAGCAAGATGCTGCTTCGGGGCAACAAAATTGAGATCGATAAACTATGTAATATCGCGACAAACTATGTATTATCGAGAATATGAAGCATTGTAATTACTCAAAACACATTTGAATACAAGGTCTTTACAATGGTTTTTGACATACTCATTGTACTCTCAAGCTATATTGAATTAGTTGATTTGTTATCTGGTTCTAAGTCTGAGTGTTGTGGTTCTTCTTGTAATTCAACCTTCACATCTATTATCAAATTCTCTTCTATTTTGTCTATAGTGCATTGAGATACACCAACATTGAAATCTTCTTCATCTTTGTTTTGACAATCATACAACCAGGTTGGCATTTCCTCCTCGTATCCATCACTTTTGATGTGATTCAGTATCTTTTCGTTGCAATACATATACACTAATTTCTCTTATCTGTCTGCTAATAGTCTGTTGCGAATAGTGCTGTGAGCATACTTGTACATACTCCAGTTTCTCTCTGAACTTGAATTTGCTGCACATTGTGCAAATGCTTTCATTGCAAGAGGACGTAAGGTAGAGTAATGCTCTCCACCATTCATCATTCACCACTTCCATGTAGGTTACTCTTTTGCCATTACCTGTACAAAATCACTCGCAAAAGGACCTTATTTTAATCTAAATGCACTCATTTCTTTGATGCAATCAATTCGGTCCTGAACGTTGAAGTAGAACGTGTTGACCACGTGATAGAAATCGCCTACCACCTCTGTATTGGAAATCAGATCTAAATTACAATACTCTGGATCGAGTATGTAAGCCACGCTATGGAGTGGACTATGAGCGCTCTTCCACCTTGCATGAAAATACTTAGCCAAAATTTTCCATTGTTTGCCAGAGAATGGTAATCTCCACTTCTTCTCTACTACAGACTCTTTCAGCTCTTCAGGATTTTCAAGACTCTGTTGGACTGACCACCATGTCATCCACACTTTGCCCAAGTTTGTCGCCCTTTGATCAAGATTGCGGATCGCGAACATAACGAGCATCATTACATGGTATGCATCCATTACACTCCTCCACCAAGCAACCTTGTCTACATTGCCACGTAGACATGTAATTTATCTTTCACTGTTTCTTTTTGCTCAAGCTGGCATTCATCAAAGGCCACGCAATTGAATGTGTCAATCACAATACATTTATTACAAAGAAGTGATTCCAAGGTATAAAAGTGTGTGCAGAACCGAGTTTCAGCAGGAAGTTTCAGCATCACTGACATGCGCATCCTATACAAATTGAGCACTCTTTGCCATTTAAAGATAAATTTCACAACCTGACGTGCTGTATCAATTATTTTGGCGAACCATGTGGTTTCTTCGCTAGTGTACCAATCTTTCAGCACCAAGTTCAAGCTGTGCGTATTACAACCATTGGAAAAATGTGTGAAAAGCACTTCTTTTTTAATTTACTAGCGTTTTTACAATTCTTTGCGTTGTCCATCACAACTTGAGCACCTGTTCAGCACCAATTTCTTTGATTACATTAATCAAGACCTCAGAAATGTATTTGCCACTTTTAATTGCACCAGAACTATCAATCACCTTTATAAACGTTTCTCCCCTTGGACAAACCAGCATTACATTGATCAGTGGTCTTCTCTGAACATTTGACCAGCCATCACTCACAATCGTACATCCTGAAAGCGAAATATTTCCAAGTATTATTTTGCCAACACGCTCTTTGACTTCGATGTAAAATTTGTCCAAGAAAACATTTCTTATCGTGTGATAAGTAGGAGCTGAAAATCCTGGACCAAACTCACCGATTTTCTTCCAAGCAGCCTTCCAATGATTGCTGTCTACCATGACCAAAGCACTTCCAGTAAAGAATATTGCTTTGGCAAGTGATGTTTGTGCTTCTTCTAGAGACTGTACTCGAAAGCTTTGATGTAATGATTTTTGACGCATTTGACAAAGTCCACCTTCATTGTGACGTTTAAAAGGAACACTGCCTGGAATTTCCTCTCCTTGTGCAGGTTGTTCTCCAAGGTTAGTTAGCGTCACTACAGGATCTATGGAGTTAATATTTGGCTCTGGGAACTCTTGACTCGAAGGCACATAGCTATATATCTGTCGTCTCTTGCCACCCTTTTTGGCGAGCTCTTCTCTCAAACGCTTTGCAACTGCAGGTGCCTGAGAATCTTCACATTTCTTACAACTGTTTTTAGCGCTACCCAGAAAATGATCCCTAATACGTGGTGCACCGCCAGATTTTGTTGTGTGACAAAATTTACATTGCCACTCCATATATCAGCCGCATATGTTGTGAGCATAATCCCACTCTTTGCCAGGAGCTTTTTTATTCTTTGGCTTCTTCGTACCACTTGTGCCCACATTTTTCTCCATTGCTATTAAATTAAAACTAAAGAGAAAAGAACAAGATGTTCAGTTTTGAAATATATTTTTATTTTCAATATATATTATAATTTAAAAACCATTCAATTTGAAAGTAACCATGATGCACAATATGAGATTTTCAATGCACGCTAGTCAATCCACATATCAATTACCTATATTGTGAGCAACCATACACATTGCAATGTAGTCTATACATAGCGTAATAACTATAACAATGCTATGAATCTCTCTATGCAATTATTATTATAATGATTATTTATATGTCCACTTTGATTTGCAAACAATAAGACACATCTAATTTCATTTGCTACAAGAAAACAAACGAAAGAAATAAAATATATGATTGGTCATTTCATGCACTAATAATCTATCGTAATATATAATGCACTCTTTGTATAAACCAATGCATGAACTAACGCAAATAAATCTTCAATATAATCACCCAATTGGGCACTACTTGTACCCAGTGAAGGATTGTAGCCCACCCATGCAACCAATTCAATATATAAAAGCTATTTCAACCCAATCAAGGATTATAGCTCTTATATTGTAAATCAACTCAAATGCAAGACTTCAAGGATCTTTATATGCCCGGTACACTAGTAGAGGACATCCGACCCTTGACTATCGACTCGTCATTTACATATGCTCATCTTCTAAAACCAATTACATCCCTCATTTGGACCAATGGCTTCTTCGCAATGAGCATAATTCTCCAAGTTTTCAGTTGTTTTGGTTTCGTACCTTTATGTCGGTAAACGAATTAAATTTTTTTAGAGGTGGTTCCCGAATTAAGAATCACGTTCGGCCCAAAAAAAGGACCAGTGACTCTGTAACCTTAGATCAATTCACAAGGAGATGAAAATATCCGGCACTCGAATACACTCCCCAAGGATTTGACTAGCTAAAAGACCGGGGTTAGCACACTATTTACTATATATAATTACTCCCGCCAGGCTTTTTCATTATTCTAGGCGGGACCGTTGGGGACCGCAGGGAAAATAAAAGAGCCCGGAGGGCTATTCGGCTCTATAGGTTTTTGCAGGTCAAAATCAAGTCACGTTAACAATTAACATGATCACGTGATTTTTTTGTGTAAATACTATAGTTATTTACGTAATCACTGGATCGTGATTACATTAATGAAATCCCTGGTAGGGGTACACTAGACTAAGGTGTGGGACCACTTGGTGTAGGGACTACACTAGTCCCGGGCGTAGGGTTGGTCCTAGTAGGTCTAGAGAGACCTATTGCCCAAAGGTGTTGTGCCATCGCGATCTGCTCGGGTGACATGTCGCCTGGAGTGATAGAAAAACTAAAACTAAGAGAGTATGGCTCATCGTCATTGGCCATGGCTAATCATACACAAACAACACCCACAAAATGCGTTAGTTTACAGAAGAAATTCTTAATCAATACAAATAACAAATCAACGAAACTGCTACATAAATGACAACATCTAAAGTGTATTGTAGACTAATAAAAAGAGTTTTACAAAAGAGTTTCTAGCAAAAATCATTAGTTAATCTCTCATCCTCTATAAGATCTGATGCACCAAATATGTCTATCTCAATCTGTACTTCTGCATCTTTGCCATCAAACTCTACTTCTTCGTCGCTCTCCGCATCAGCTTCAGTGTTTGACACCTCATCTCTAGGTTTAGACAATTGCTCACTGCTAACATCCACGTCAAAATCTAAACTTAAAGTTGGAGTCGGTCCTGCGCTTTGTTCATGAATCACCTCTTCGACCTCAACGTCCAATCCTTCACACACTTGCTTGCTACGTGGAGCAACTTGAATGACATAGAGCCAACAAGGTTTAGACAGATCATTCTCATCATTTTTTGTCCATAGTGGATTGTGTATGAACACAACTTGTTTACAATCCTGTGGAAGTACGAATGTATCCCGTGCATCTGTCCACATCCGCCTAGAGTTCACTTGAATCAATCCACTCTTGTCTTTATGCACAGTTGCATTAGGGCCGCTGGTAATAACTTTGAACCACTTGACATCAAATATAAACATATCAAACTTTCTAAAGCTAATCTTCAAGATGTCTTGGATGTAGCTAAAGTATTCAAGCTGGCTAGTCTCTGTATTCTTATCCTTGGCACTACTCCTACTTTCTTGGATGAAGTTTTCCCTAACAACACTGTCAAAAGTGACCCTTTTTTCGTCGATCCTTTGCACTCTAAAGTGTTTCCCATGCGACCACAAAGCTCCATATTTGTGATACTACAACCACAAAATTGAAACAGACTAAAAGTTATTAAAGCAAACTAATCTTCATGTGGAGCTTGAAAAGGAAGTTGTGAAATATACATGCCAATCAAAACCCCTTGACATCTCCTATTCCTCTTCAGTAATCAACACTCCATTCCTCTTTGCCTCTGAGAGTGTCACATCTAACCACCACCCACTTGGAAAGTCAGGCAATTTTTGAAGATGATCTGGAAAAGGAAGGTTTCTAGTGACATGGTTGCGCTTGAATTGAAGGCGATCTGTCAAGCATTGTTGCTTTTCCCCTTCGTACCTCTCTAGCCACTTTTGCATGATGTCTGAGTTGAGAAGCCAAAATCTTATAACCTTTTCTCGCATTGTGATGTCCATCTTCTTAACAATTCCTTGTCCCTACGGCTCGTCCCCTCTCACCTTGACGTTGACCTCAGTAGTCAACATTCGGGGCATCTCTGGATCAATTGAGACAAAAAATTCATTGATGAGGACAAGAGAATTTTGTAAAGCCATCCTTAGGCCATGCTAATTTTGGGACGAGCCCTTTGACAAACAAACCCCTTTAAAGTCTTCATAAATCTCTCTAAGAATAACATCCACCTGCTATGGACCACCCCAACAAAATTGCAACTTCATCGACCACATGCACAAGTACATGCATTTGGATGGTAAGAATGTTTGTTATTAATTACTTTTCCACCATGCACACTGCTTCAATAGCATTTAAGTGTGTTGCATCGATGTTGTCTTCTCTTATCTCTTTTGAATTGATCCAGTGTACCAACTCACTGATTTTGTAAATTGTTCTTCTAATGTCATCTGTCAAACAATCCTTTATGACAATTGGTAAGATGAACTGTAAAAATTTGTGCCAATCGTGGGACTTAAGACCACTAAGATTTTCTATCGCATGCACCCTATGGAAGTCTTAAATGAAGCTATAGTCTTCTTCACTTGTTGCTCTTCTGCATGACTTAGAACCCATGGACCTTTTGGTATAGCAAACTTTCCATTGGGTTTAAGTCGAGGCCACATCTCTGGCATTTGACCGACAACATGCAGGTCATGTCTTTGGGCCTTACTCTCCCTTTTTCCAATTATGATTTTCCATATGATCCCCCCCACATTCTTGAAAATGTGCATTGGGTCCAACAAATGATTAATTAGCCAGTCACTCCACTACGGGAGTTCATGAAAAATAGAAAGTCTTTTCATTCCAGGTGGCATCCAATCCCCCTCTCCAGCCACATGTTTTTCCAATCGCTAGCTTTCACTGGATGCATGTCATGTTTGCATATGTTTGGTCCACGTAGCTCATGTCTGTCAGGCAAAAATCTACCATGCTCCTCGTAAACTATCTTGCTCAAATGCTCAAAGCGGTGGAAGCCAAGTCGAGGACCACATTTTGGACATGCATGATTGCCCGAGTAACTCAAGCCTGAAACATCACAAAACTAAAATATAAAAGCGTTGGCATAGCCATGAATCAGAATGTGTGTGAGGGTTTTAAAGGCACTTACTTGAGCACTCACCGAAGCCTAGACAGTTGTGCATGGTCCACATGAGAATTCCTTTCACATGTACATTCCTTCGTCCAATTGGTTGGGACATATCAACCACATCGATTTCTATCCAAAAGATTTGGAGCTCTTCTATAAGTGGTGCCAGATAGATGTCCATGTTCTTTGCTTTATACCTTCTTGGGACAATCAATGACAACAACACGTCCAACATCTGCTCCATCTCTACTTCTTGAAATACTGCATCAAATATTAGTTGGCAGGACTCATTCGATGGCTGCTCGTTTGAAAATCGTCTTCTCTGGGATGAAGTTGGAGAAATATCTACTTGCGAAATTTGACCTTGAATATCTAGACCATGAGATCGATAACGCAGGTCTTGTAGTTGCTCTATCGAAAAGAGACCGTGATTGCGTATGTGTTGGTCATAGATTTTTCATTTTCGAAAGATTTGATGCTTGCAATGCGCACAAGGACACGCCATCCTATCGTCCATACTTTATCTACCAATGATGCAACAAATAATTAAAACACTCTAGTTGTTATAACTACACGCTACTAAGTACATGACAATACATGACAACCTTACATTCTCTAGCCAGGCTAGATTCCCGTGCACCTCGGTCTAGAGGTGCACGAAGATTAGGACCACAGGGTAGTAATCTCGTCTTTATTGATCAATGACTATATATTAAAGTTCTTGAAGTCTGTGTGCAATTTTGAAGTCTGATTACGATTTTTCAACTATTTGCTGCTAGCTCTAACAACCTCACATTCTGAAGCCAGGCCCAATCCCCACACACCTCAGTCTAGAGGTGCACATAGATTAGTACCACAGGGTAATAATCTTGTCTTTATTGGTCAATGACTATATATTAAGGTTCTTGAAGTCTGTGTGCACTTTTGAAGTTTGATTGCATTTTTTCTACTATTAATTTGACGCTAGCTCTAACCTAACACATAATCTAACCTAACCTCTAACATAAACCTAACCTAATTTAATGTAACCTAAACCTAACCTAACCGAAGTCCGTTTTCGTTTTTAGAAGTACACGAGTTTAACAAAACGACAAGCCATACAGGTTGCCCACAATGCATATGCGATGTCAGAAAGCTCTATGGCTTTCTGATTTAGCTCACCATTGTGTTGTTTTAAGGTTGCGAAGCGATTTTTGGCCTGAAAACCACTCGCAGACACATAAACAACACAATGGGGAGCCGTTGGCAATATGGCAAGCCATAGAGCTTTCCCACAATGTATATGCCTTGTGAGAAAGATTTATGGCTTGCCCTATTGCCAAACGGATTGCCATTGTGTTGTTTTTAGGGACACGAGGCAATTTTAACGCTTGAAAATCGCTCGCAAATATATAGAGAACACAATGGCTAGCCGTTGGCAATAACACAAGCCATAGTGCTTGCCCACAATGCATATGCATTGTGGGCAAGCTCTATGGCTTTCCGTTTTTCCAAACAGATCTTCATTGTGTTGTTTTTAGGGCCGCGAGGCAATTTTAAAGCTTGAAAATTGATGGCAGACATATAGAAAACACAATGGCTAGCCTTTTGGCAATACATATGCAATGCATATGAATTGTGCAAAAGTTCTATGGATTGTCTTATTGCCAAATAACTTGCCATTGTGTTGTTTTTGGGGCTGCTTAGCTATTTTAGGGCTTGAAAACCGCTTGCGGATATAAAAACAACACAATGGCAAGTTGTTGGAAATATGGAAAGCCATAGAGCTTGCCCTCAATGCATATGCCTTGGGGGTAAGCTTTATGGATTTTTGTATTGCCAAACGGATTGCCATTGTGTTGTTTTTACGGACATCAGGCAATTTTAACGCTTGAAATTCGCTCGCAAACATATAGACAACACCATGGCGAGCTGTTTGGCAATATGGCAAGCCATAAAGCTTGCCCACAATGCATATTCATTGTAAGCAAGATCCATGGCTTGCCATATTTCTAAAAATCTTGTCATTGTGTTGTTTTTAGGACCGCTTAGCTATTTTAGGATTTGAAAACCACTTGCAGACATGTAGAAACACAATGGCGAGCCGTTTGGCAATATGTCAAGCCATAGATCTGCCCACAACGCATATGCATTGTGGGCAAGCTCTATGGCTTGCCATATTGCCAAACGACTCGCCATGGTGTTATTTTTAGGGCCACTTAGCTATTTTAGGACTTGAAAACCGCTCGCGGACATATAAACAACACAATGGCGAGCCGTTCGCAATATAGGAAGCCACAGAGCTTGCCCACAATGCATACGCGTTGTGGGTAAGCTTTATGGCTTGCCGTATTGATGAATGGATCGCCATTGTGTTGTTATTTATATGATGGCTTGCCGTATTGTCGAACGTAGCTTAATGTAGCTTAACCTAACTTAACCTACTGTAGCTTGACCTAATGTAAATGAAATTAACCTAACCTAACGTATAAGATAACCTAACCTAACCTAATATAACATAACCTAACAAAGATTAACTTAACCTAACCTAACGTAACCTAACCTAATGTATAACCTAAACTAACATAGCTTAACTTAACATAACCTAACGTATAAGATAACCTAACCTAACCAAATCTAATTTAACTTATAACCTAAACTTAACCTAAAAAATAAACCGCATCAATTGCATAATTTCAAAAATGACATAATTCAAAACAAAATTTCTTCAAAACAAGATTTTTCATAAACAAAAAAAAAAATCATAATTTAAAATGAAATTTCACATCATAAACCATAATTTCTTTTAAACAAATGAAATTTTAAAGCATGAAATTTTCTTTTATTAATGTACAAATTAATTTAAATAAATTTAATATGCATTATAAGGTTTGAGCACTCACATTCGTCCTAATTGAGTAATGAAAGTTGTTGTAATAGTCCAGAAACCAGTTTTCCCATAGAAGAATTTTACAAGTAGAAAGAAAAACCTGCTACTTTCATGAGAACCAAAAATTTTGGATATTCTCCTAGCATGAAATTTCAAAAAATAAACATGCCAAAATTTTAATGTCATGCTCAACATGAGACGGTCGAATTTTTTTTTCGTCCACATTAACATTTAAATAAAGGACAAATAGAGGTATGGACGCCTCTCAAAAGTACAAGTTTTTGAATCCCTTTGACATTAGAAACAAAGTTCCATTTATTAGACTGCCACAAGCCCTCCATCCAAACCCTCAAACAAAGGACCAATCTGTGTATGAAGAAAATCTCAAGATATAGCCTTAGATACCTTTTGTTGAAGAGCTTATACAGATGAAATAGCATTGTTTCTCTTTGAGAGCACCAATGGTAAGAAATTTTCACATGTAACTCAAATACCCTAGGCCAGTGTATGCTAATAGCAAATACATATGTACAAAACACATGGCAAAAGAAATAGCAACATCAGACTTGAAAACTTCCGCCTACACACAAAAGGCTAGCCACAAGAAATCAAACTATGGAGAAAACTTATCATGGCAAACTACTCATGAGAGTCTATGAAAAGAAACATACAAGCCATTCTTTATAACCTTGAAGGCCATTTGAATTGAGCACTTTCACAGCAACTGTGATAAGTATGGTGCCATTATGTGCAGCCTCGTTGATCGAGCCCTTAAACACACACCCAAAGTCTCCTTCTCTCAGGAAGCTGTCAGGTCAAAAATTGTTGGTAGCAACCTTCAACTCCTTATAGAGGAAGACTTGCTGACTTACATTCGGGTGCAATTTGGGTGTAGGAGGACCTTTTCCTTTATTTCTTTTAGGGGTGCTGTGACCATTCCAACCACAAAACCAGTAAAACCCTTGAATAAAAGAACAACCAATTTAAATGTGATCCATTGATTTTAACAAATCGTAATCTTCTCAGGCAGAGAGAGGTTAACAATTGGATGCACCAAGGCTATTAGCATAGTGAAGGCCCTAGAACATGATTAGCAGAGGATTTCTAAATGTTACCGAGCCCCAAGCATATATAATCCCCTAACTTTATTGAGAGCCCTTTATTTCTTGAATCCAACACTCATCACGCCTTATTGAATTAAACCACTCCCCATGTTGCATTAAAATCTTGGTCCCTAGTGAGCACACCAACACATCCATAATTCCAAACTCCATTAAAGGATCTGATTCAGAAGATATCAAATGCCCACAAGTCCTTCCCACTCCTATAAATAAGTCATCATGCCAGTCAAGAAAGTTTGACTTTATATTACCTATCCAGCCTGCAGATTGATAGAACATTTCGTAATACAAATGACCTATACGTATATTAGGCCTCAAAGATCCTTTTCCAATATATACAACATAAAAAATGATTTTCATCCAAAATAACGTTGTAAACAATTAACTGGTTGCATATGAATTGCAAGGAGGAAGGTTAGTCAAACCTTAAACCTGAAGAAAAGGCAGTCCCTAAATGTGAGTTGCACTGATTAAGAGAAGGTGAAAATAGTGGGGTTGGCCACTCAAAGTGAGTGGCTCAGAGGCACCTAATAGTCTTTCCAGCAACTCCCCCGTCTGGGGTCGCAAGTGTGGATCTGCACTGGTACAAGAAAGACCAACACTATGAAAATCTCCAAGTGTTTACCATGCTGTTTTACCGCGTTTTGTTGAGAGAAGGTGTAAATTCAATGAGAGAAACAAGAGAGAGGAGGGCAGGGGGGTTTTTTGTGTTTAAAGTATTAACGTGATTGTATCCGCTATTATTACCGCTGTTATTATCGCGTTCATTACCGTTGTTATATCTGCTACCCAAATTTAGCGCTTAAACTTTCAAATTCTGGATTACCCCCCCCCCCCCCCCCCCCCCCCCCCTCCCCTTCTTCAAATTTTGGTGTTTCCCTCCTCTCAATAAAAATTAAAGAGTATTGTATATAATTTTCAAATATAAAAAAGAAGAGAAAGAAAGAGAGAGAGAGAAAGAGAAATAGGGGGGAGAAGGAGGTGGGGGATATAAGGCCCGGTTCAGACGCTATGGTGGAAATGCTTCCCACGGGGGGTCTAAGTTGCATGGCAAAAGCCTATTTGCTGCAGTAGATATCACCTTCCTCCGGGCCCGCCATTTTTCTTTCGGCACCCCCCCTCGGAAGAGTTGTTGGCGTCTCTCCACCTCTCTCTGTTTTTTGTTCTTCTTCCTCCAAGACCGTTTAGACGAGGCGGCGGTAGACCTGCAGAAAGTCTTTCTTCCTCCAGTCTCGTCTGAACCCAGTGTAAGATTACCCTTGTTTACAACTAAAATAATCATTGTCAATCGATTGACATAATTGAGCATATTCTCAAATCTAAAGAGAGGAAGAGGAGGGAGACAGAGGTGAATGGATTACACGATCATCAAAAAGCTTCATAACTGCAAAATGTTTATGAATCATCTTCCAAAAGATCTTTACATGAAGCATCATCCAATTCTAAGCCCATGGATCCTAAATCAATAAAGAGAGAAACGAAATTTTTGTTTGTGGATGCATTGCCAACTTCATCATCTTCGAGTTCGTCATCCTCCATCTCATCATCTTTATCATCATGACAATCATCCTCGCTAAGACTTGCTGCCACCGGACTTGATTCATAGACCTCCCTCTCCTTTGTTTCCACCTCATTCAAAGTCGGAGGTGAAAGAGGGTTGAAGATAGTCTCCACTTCATTAGTGGAAAAAATGATTCTCCCCCGAGGTGTTACGGGAATTACAAACCAAAGTTTTGGTTGGTGGATTGTTGGGATATAGATGACCTATAAAATAGAAGCTCAAAGTGAGTAACATTGGTATAACTAACGCTACAACAAATAAATAAGAATTAAAAAGGTACATGTCACTCACCTGCTCACGATTGCGCAGTAAAACTAAATTGTCATACCTCCCTGTGTGATGCACACTAGAGTCCACCATGTAGAGGCCATTCTCATGTCGTCTAGACACATTTGCAAACCAGTTGCACTCGAAGATGAAGCTATGAAAGGTTCTAAAATTAACCTTTAGTATCCTTTCAATAGTTCCACAGTACCTGGCTTCATCATCGTCTGTGTCAAAGTTGTCCATGATGGCACAATTCATGGTGGTTCTACGCTCGTCAATGTGGCGCGTACGAAAGTGACGACCCTTTGACCACATAGAGTTAAAGGAAATGCACTACAAAATACAAAGATATATTAATTTATCAAATATATATTAAAGATAATTTCAACAAATAGCGAGACAATATGGTTTAGGTATATGAGTACTCTACCTTTGGTATGCAGCCTCGTGCATACTCCCATTCTTTGTTGGTGATGTGTTCTTTGCGCGCTTTTGCCTCGGTCATTCTCTCATGGATCCACTCTGCACTAATGAGATATGGGAAACATGCAAGGTGTCTAGGCACTGGGGGTGCCCTCCTTTCTCCATGTGCTTGTTTCCATGCTTCCCTCTCTTGCAAATGCCTGGACTTTGCCACTGTCCACAAGTCCACCCACTTGGTCATAATCTTTTCATTGAGTATGCAAAAGCTATCGACCACTCGGGATAGATTCATATCCATGTTAAGTAGTTTCCCCTTTCCACTTGTCATGTGTGAAGTCATCCTTGAATCTTCCTCGTCTGACCACATGCAAGGCATTGAAGGATCAACTTGTGCCAAATACTCTGATATGTAAGCAAATGCCTCTTGAACAATCCACCCTTTGGCCATACATGCCTCTGGTTGATACCGTAGTGGCACAAAATCTTTGAGAGTCTTTAAAAACCTCTCTAAGAAGAACACCCATCGTGTGTGCACTACTCCACATATAGCTATCTCCTCCACCACGTGAACCAAGAGGTGAATTTGACTAAGAAGGACCGATCAAAGAAATGGGTGAAAGCATGTTAATGTGTCGCGCTTTTTGTGCTAGTTAACATAGCCAACAAGCACATATTATAAGCATAACACATGATGGAACAGTCATGTTTTTTCAATAGTGTGGGCCACCATCATGAAATATACAAAGTGTAATACTTGGAATTCAAAGAAATGAATCGTAATATTTTTAAAATCTCTAACTGTTAAGATCAGTCGCTACGTTGAGGTAGTGGTGTAGTCATGAAGCATGGAGGGAAGCACAGTGCAGGGGCCACAGGTCAGAGAGAGAGGAAAGCAATTGCGACTTGCAAGTAGGTCTGCAGTCAGAGGCCAGCAGTCAGCCCAAGTGGAGGATAGCTCAACAGCCATCTCCGATAGGAATCTTGATAGTACTCCTCCGAGAAGGAAGTCGAGGGGCAAAGGTTCTGTTGCTTCTCCTCCGCCCTGCAAAAGATTGAATGCTTCTAATTCCCACGGATCCCCAATGTCAAAGTACATGCATGCAGGGAGGGGAAGCAGGATTCAAGTACTCTCTCTCTCTCTCTCTCTCTCTCTCTAATGAGGGGGGCACATTTGGAAGTTGTAAATCAAGGAAAGCATGACACATTTCTCCAGCATGCCCCGACTACTAATCTGTTAGTGAATCCTCTCACCCATGAGAAAATTGTGTTGGTAAGCATATGTTGCAATCAACAAAGAGGACTATGCATTCAGCTTATATTCTTTTTTTGCAGTAGCCCATGGCTACAATCTAGTTGTGGATTCTCTCACACTGATCAGGTGCTTGTGCATTGCCTTAGGCATTCAAGGTGCATGCTTAGATGATTGCATCTAAGGAGAGCCCATGCAATTGCCTGTGTATAAATTACTTGGCAACCCTATTCTAGTGGGGTTTTGTAAGGTTTTAATCTTATAATCCTATGTGATGTGCAGGCCGATGGAAAGCTCCCAAGATGAACATCCCACAACAGGAAAAGTTTTGTGTAACAGTAGAAGAGTTTAATGTTGTCCATGGCCTCTCCATGGACAGTGATGACCACAAATTGGTGAAGTGGGAGTAGATTACATATTTGGAGTGGTTCAGTGTATTTAGAGAGGTGAAGGATCGCAACAAATATCGCTTCAAATGCAGTAGCATTCATGGCGACATGTATGACCAAGTACTTCAGCTGCACTACAGGGTGTACCAGAAGCCCCCCACCAACATGGAAATTAATTCGGCTTTTGCGAAGGGTTTTGTAAAACAATCCAGTCCAGTGGCTTAATCATGCAGTTCAATTGGGTTGAGTTTGCTGTCCAGCATTTGCAGGACCTTCGAGAAAAAGGATACTACAATGCCCATGTTGAAAAGTGGAGGGTGCGTAATACCCACCCCTCAAGTCAAAAAATAGAGGAGGGCTCCGCGGAAACAAAGGACGATTGTGATGGCCAAGTAGCTCCGAACGTTGTTTCTACTGCTAGGGCAACACCCCTCTCTATTAACAGCTCTCACAAAGTGACAGCAAGCATGTCATATTTCGGGCTCTCTGATTTGCAGCACATCATGAGTACAAATGACCATCTCAGAAATCGACTGCAGGATGCTAAACAATAGCTCAAGAATGCGGGTCAGGAGCTTGAAGCTGCGAGGGTTCTGAAAGCAAGCCATGATATGGTTAGCCCTGTAGTACTTGCTATGAGACATAAGCTTCATGATGCTGAGAATGAATTGTGGTGTTTAGGCCTCAATGACAGTGTGGATGCAAGGAGAGAAATAGAGCTCAAGGTAAAGATCGAGACACTGAAGGAGACATTGGATGGTTTGGGGTCTCCTCATAGTGAGGACACCCCCACTGCTGTTGATATTGACATAACATGTCTTCATGTAAGTGCCAATGGTTTTTGTGATTGAACCTTATGTTTTGAATATGTACACAACTATCCTATGTACTTACCATGCCTCTATTTTGATTGGTTTGTAGATTAATGTGGAGGTGCACGCCTGCGATAGTCAATTGCAGGAAGCGAAAGTGCAGGTGCAGGAAGCGAAAGTGCACGCCTGCGATAGTCAATTGCAGCTGCTCATGCAGATAAGTAGGATGATACAAGGCTCCTTCATCCCCACTGCCCTATGCAAGATAGCTATGGACACTTTTACAGAGTGTATAGGAGGGGAACGAGATGGGACAACAAGCAACGTGTGTACTGGCTGTGGTCTGCCACTAGAAGTACATGAAATCAGTGCAATGGTCAAAATGCCATGTGAGCATACCTATCACCGAATCTGCTTTGTTGCTGCATGCTCCCTGGGGATCGAATGTAGAGCATCCACTTGCCAGCAGAGGATACCAGTTGAATGGTGTGGCAAGGACATAGGGCAAGGACCTCCAATCACACAGAGTTCTGGTAAGATAATGTTAAGGAACAACTACCTAGCCTTGATTCCTACACTAGCCCTGTGTATGCTAGTTAGCATAGAAGGTATGCTAGTTATCTTAGTGGGTATGGTGTCTAGCATATTGTGTATGGTAGTTGTCAAACCTAGTTATGCTAGTTAGCATAGAAGGTATGCTAGTTAGCAGAGATGGTATGCTAGTTCATTAGGAGAAATATGAACCTTGCATGGGCCTTGTAAGGAATACTAATTTTTAGGGATTAAGGCTAATGGTGTGCAGGGTTAAGGGGACAAGGGCATTCAAGAAGCTAGTTTTGAGTAGGCTTTTCTAGCCTTTTTTTTAGACACATGTAGGATGTGGACCTAGGAGGTCACCTTCTCTCTCTAGCTTTTTGAAAGTGAAGGGAGTAAAGAGGTGTGGCCACATCATAAAAAACGTGGATCACTAAGAGCCAAATTTTGACTTTTTAAAAAAAAAGTTATTTTTACTTATTTTTGACTTAAAACTGCCCCCCAACATATATCCATATCAAAAAAGTATTTTTTGACATTCTTTTAAACTTACAAGCACTAAAAGTCCATTTTTTTTAAAAAAAACTCCCCCCCAAAAAAAAAACCTTTCTTCTCTCTTCCTCGTCCCTTCTTTCTCCCTCTCCTCTCCCTCCCTGCCCCTTCTCTCCTCCTCCTCCCCTCTCTCCCTCTCCCCCACTGTCCCCTTCTCTCCTCCCATGTTCCTCCCTCTCCCTCCCTACCCTCCCCCACTACCCCCTTGTCTTCTCCCATGTTCCTCTCTCTCCCTTCCCCCTCTCTCTTTTCATCCTTTGCTTCCTCATGCAACAGCTACCATGGTGCTCAAGGACATCACAAATCGTATGCATACATATTTGCTTGTTCGCAACATTTGCACCGAAGGCCGCACGCGAGGGTGAGCAGAGGTCATCCCAGGAACGTCGTACCATCGGTGAGATGAATGTTGACGATTCTTCAATATCTTGCCAATACCATCACATATTTGAATAAAACACCCCTTTATGCAAGGTAACAATATACTTCTTACTTTTGATTCTGTTCTTCTTATCATAAACTTTGAAGTCTAAGGTGTTGCCTCTACTTGTTTTCTAGTGCTTGGCACAAAGGTTGCTTTTATGCACAAATAGTGAAAGGCTGCAGGTTAGAGAGGCCAAGTGTCACCACTTTTCCTCTAAAACAGTCTTCTTTGTTACATCTTGCAGGTAGGTGCTTCAAATCCATGCTTATTAGGGGTGGTAGTCTCATCATAATGTATATTTTTGTATTGTTTATTCCCAGCTAGATAGAAATACTTGCAAATTTGTACAACATATACTTAACAAGTGTCTTCATTATATAGCTTGCAAATGTTGAATTCATACATGTTTTTGTTACAAGGTGACCTCTTGCTATGCTAGTTGAGTGGCGTTGTTTGCAAGAATGGCTCAAGGAACTGGCATAACATGAAGCTTTTACGATGGCACAAAGCTCTCCTCAGCGGCAATGTGGCTCCCACTACACCAAAAATCATTATGCTGACATGAAGAGATCCCTAGTAGGACAATGCAAAAACTTTTCATCAGCAACAACACACTCTTTCCTAACATGAGGGCACTCCTACCAAAGATATTTTTATGTGATAGGTCACCCCAGGAGCATACCATGTCATGGAATGGATGTAAGAACTATGACCGCACTACTCCTTGGAAAGTGTTCACAGATGTATGTTTATCAAAGTTAATGAGAAGAAATTTGGACTTTTTTGTTTGTTGATGTGTAAGAGCACTCTAGGTCTACCATATTTTAGATTGTTTGATAAGTTAAATAAAATTTGTAGTCATTTAAAGTGTAAGTTTGTTTTTGTTTGGTAAGATTGTACATGAGAAGACATAATAAAGTATAAGAGATCTTGACGGAATAAGCCTCGATTAGATTCCTACCATGCACTTGTGACACCAGACCTCTCCTTGAACCTTTTGATTTCTATCATTGTAGGAAGTCCAAGGGTGGTCTATTTTCAAATTTTTAGCAATAACTTTTTTTAAAAGGAAATTTTGGTTATTTTAAATTTTGTACACATTCTAAGAGTTCATTCTGATTGTTTTCCTTCAGTTTCAATTTTTGATCGAGGGCACTCCTTGGAAGCCACTTTTGAAGGTGTTTGGGTGAGATTTTGAGAAAGTTTTGTATGTAGGAAATGCAGTCCTTAACACAATAAAAAACATTGGTTCTCTGAGTATTTTCAGATTCCATGGTTTTAATGCCCGTTCGAGCCCGTAGATTAAGGAAAAAGTAAGAAATGTCTGTTTTACATCATTTTTAAAGAACTTGCCAACTTGCACGTTGATTTTTGGAAAATCCGAGTAGGATATGATTTTTTTGCATCACACAATGGTCAAAGAGCGCGACGAGATGAACAAATTTATGTGAGCCAAGCCCAGACAGATTCGGAGCCAATTGAACACTAGAAGCTCTTGAAAACAACCTAAAAGTTCAACACTTAAAATAATAAAAACAAAACTGACCACTTGAATTATGACCATGCATAAAAAAAAATCTTGTACTTGTCATTTTAGGGCCCCAGGGACCCTCAACATGAGGGGCCACCAGGGCGCACAAATCAGCCATCCAAAAAAAATCCTTGTACTTGTCATTTTAGGGCCCCAGGGACCCTCAACATGAGGGGCCACAAGGGCGCGCAAATCAGCCATCCAAAATTTTTGGATGGCTGATTTGCGCGCCCTTGTGGCCCCTCATGTTGAGGGTCCCTGGGGCCCTAAAATGACAAGTACAATATTTTTTTTTATGCATAGCCATGAGATAGAATTGGGCAAATTAATGTACATTCATAGCAAACTCCCCCCCCCCCCCCCCCCCCCCCCCCCAATGGCAAATAGCTAAACATTGTATCATGCCATGCATTAACAAAAAGCTTGTACTTGTCATTTTAGGGGCCCAGGGACCCTCAACAAGAGGGGCCACAAGGGCGCGCAAACTGGCCTCTTGTTGAGGGTCCTTAGGCCCCTAAAATGACAAGTACAAGCTTTTTGTTAATGCATGGCCATGACATAGAACTGTGCAGTTTAATGTGTTCATAGCAACCCCTCCCCCCCCCCCCCCCCCCCAAATGGCAGATACCTAAACCTTGTATCATGCTTATCAACCATTTTTTACTTCCTTGTGTCCATCCCCTGTTCTTGGAAATATCTTGGTCCCTATTTGTGCCTGGATGGGCATTCTACGCGCCTTTGTGGTCCCTCTTGTTGAGGGTCCCTGGGGCTTCAAAATGAAAAATAGGGGCTTTGTTTTAATGTATGGCCATGAGATAGAGTTGTAGTGTTTGATGTCCGGAGTATTCACTATGTCAGATTTTCCTATATCATGTGCGTTCACCACAATGGATTGAAAGTAGCCCTTATAGGCCTTACCTACACATGTTTCTGTAACTTTACAAGAATATAAATTCCCTTCTGTTGAACACATGTGTTATGTTACATATACTTTAGTGAACTCCCAAGGTCAAAGGCCTCACAAATTTTGTGCACTCAGAACATTTAGCACTAGAAATCAACCAAACAAGGAGCCAATTTTTACTTCCTTGTGTTCACCTCGTGTTCTTGAGAATGTTTTGGTTAAGCCATTTCTTTGGTATTTAAAACCACATGTGACCCCTATTGTTATAGTATCCGACCAAAGGTTCCTTGATTAGCAGTTATATAGGTTCGAGTGATACATATCTTCTATGTTAACAATGCATGTATCTATAATTTATGTTTACACTTTCTCTATCCAAATGAGCTACATAGTAAAAATCAAATCCGCAATTCAACAATTAATTTCACAAGGTGATAGCTATTGGTATGATCTTTAGCAATACCAAATAAATAGCTACCAATAGTGAATGAATAGGGATATTTAAGAAGGTTTGATACCAAAACCTTGTCAACACTACTCAAAAAGGTGGAAACTCAAAGGCTTTTATAATATATATATATATATATATATGATGAAACAAGAATCAATAATAAGTCACCCCTATATATCTACACCTCCATCTCAAGTTGTCATTTCTCTAAGTCAAGCTTGGCATAGGCATAGTATGGAAGCAATAACATTTTGGAAAGCAAGAATTTAGCTTTCTCAACTTTTGAAATGTTGCTATTGATATATATTCAACATCCCCAAATGAGGACATCTTGACAAAGGTTATGATCCACTTAATAAGAATAACCATTAGTGATTAAACTGAAATCAAAATATTGCATGAATTTCTTCATGGTGGAATGATTAAGACTTGAAACTTCAAACATCTTACAGGCAAATCAGAATATCCAAAAAAATCAACAATATTTCTCAAATCTGTATGAAACTCCAGTAATCTAAATAAAATACTCTCACTCAGTGCGACACCATTTAACAAAAAGAAATATTTATATTGCATTTATAGAGGAATCCAGCCTCATAAAAATAATTACAAATGGAGACAATGTTGTTGCTGTTAGGCTTCTCTTACAAGTATTTGTCTTTCTCATCTAGAGATTCATATACATGAGTATTTGTGTGTCTATGACACTTGGGAAGATAGTAGTACTATAGGGATGGCTTTTCTAAGAGCTCCTAGAGAGTACCTATTGGTTCAAGATTCTACAAAAATCCTACTATTCTTATCAAAATCTTTTAACACGGTAGTGAAAGGTTCCTCACGGAACAAAAATAGGGTGATTTCCATCTCTGCACATGGTTGCTTGCTCATGTCCTCTCAAAACAAGTTGACTCTGTAAGTAAACAACAGATTATGTGAGCACAAAGTTATAAAGTACAAAATGATATCATTCTAATAATCTAATGACAACTATACAAAGAATAAATTATAAGAAAAATCTTTGATGACTCTCCATAGATAACACAACTTACTTACATTGTGAGACTCAATCACATGCTACAAAACTATAGATGGCGCACCAAAGCCATCAACAAAATAGCACCACCCAATGTTATGAGGTGTGAAGCCTAAACATTGAAAGCCATAAAGAGGTTAATTCCCTCCAGCATGATAAACTTAAAGATGGAGATGATCTTAAGCTCTGGAAGTCATTGGTTTTTTTGGTCACATCTTTAGTTTTGTGAGGGCATTTGTTCATAGTATGTGTGTATTACAACATCAACTTTTGACAGCTATACATTTAAGTGATTTTAAGTAAGTAACATATTATGCACGTCTATAGTTCTCACAAAAAAGCAGAAGAGAGCCACTACAGGCAATGAATTACAACTCCCAAGATCCAAATCTTTTTGTAATCGGGGAATATGAGAGAGTAAGAAAGAGGAAACAATGGGAGCAGAAACAAATGAAATTTGAGCGACAACATCATGCCCTCAACGCGATGAGGAGAAAAAGAGAATCTCCCCCGAGATTGTGAGAGATTTCAAGAGTAGGATTGAAGGTTTTAGTACAGAAGCAAAGTGGGAAATTTGGAATCTTGTTGCTCAGCATCCGCATGTTCAGGCGATCCATGATGAGTCTTTCTAGGAGGAGGCTACTGTACAGACCGCAATTGTCTCCAATGTCCGCAGCACACTGGATACCGTCAAGCATCTAGGTTCCAATAAGGAGTTGTTTTTGAAGAATGCAACATTGCAGATGATGTTGAATTCAAAGGAAAACATGCCTATTGCAAAAATTGCCAGGGTTCTAAATGTCAATTGTCGCACCTTGCCCAAGGCGAAATCATGACAAGCGAAGCCCGATGTTGATGGTCGACTTTTTTCATTGGTTGCATGTCACAAGCAACACCGTCATAGCCCTATCACAGATGAAATTAAGGAATTTGTCTACACATTTTGGAAAGTGGAGACTCGCGTTTCACCGAACAAGAAGGATGTTTATCGAAAGAGGATGGGGAGGAATAGGTACATAGAACACCCCCAGTGCACCTCTTAGACGAGCCTTAGGTGATCAATCAAATACTTGTATCATAACTTATGCATTTTATGCATTGTATCTCTAGTGCTTAATAACTTGTATATGCTGATCAATAGCATACTGATCTCTAGACTTTTGCTAGTTAGCATATGGAGTATGATAGTTAGCATGTCTTGGGTTCTAAATAGCATACAAAGCTAGTTGGTTAACACAATATGTATGCTAATTAACATACCTGGTATGGTAGTTAACAAACATAGTATGCTAGTTACATACCTAGTATGCTCAATTGCATGATAAATACGTTGTCCAATAGAAAGTGATTATGCTAGTTAGCATATGGAGTTTGCTAGGTAGCATACGGAGTATGCTAGTTAGCAGGCCTTCAATTCTAAATAGCATACAGAGTTAGTTGGTCAACACAAAAGGTATGCAAGTTAACACCACTATTTCTAGTTAACACCTAGTATGCTCACTAGCTTGATGGGTATGCTATTTAATACAAGGGTTATGCAGGTTATCTATAACTAGCAGTTGGGCTAGGCATGCTAGTAAGCATATGGAGTATGTTGGTTGGCATAAGGAGTATGCTAGTTAGCATGCCTTGTGTTCTACCTAGCGTATAAAGTTATCTAGTCAGCACAAGATGTATGCTAATTAACATCATTTATGCTAGTTAGCACCTAGTATGCTCGATAGCATGATGGGTGTTCTAATGTGTATACTAGTTAGCATAGTGATTATGATATCTAGCATATGGAGTATGCTAGTTAGCATATAGACTGTGCTAGTTAGCATATGGGCTCTGCTAGTTAGCATGCCTTGGGTCCTAAATAGCATACAAAGCTAGTTGGTTAACACAATATGTATGCTAATTAACATACATGGTATGCTAGTTAACATACCTAGTATGCTAGTTAGAATATGGAGTATGCTAGTTAGAACTAGCAGCTGGGCTGGGTATGCTAGTTAGAATATGGAGTATGCTAGTTAGAACTAGCAGTTGGGCTGGGTATGCTAGTTAGCATATAGAGTATGCTAGCTAGCATGCCTTGTGTTCTACCTAGAATACATAGCTAACTAGTCAGCACAAGATGTATGCTAATTAACATAATTTTTGCTAGTTAACACTACTATGCTCAACAACATGATGGGTGTCCTAATGAGTATGCTAGTTAGCATATGGTCTGTGCTAGTTAGCATGCCTTGTGCTCTACCTAGCATACAGAGCTACTTGGTAAACACAAGATATATGCTAGTTAACATACGTTGTTGCATGCACATTAGGAGGTTGATTGTCACTACGATTTGTTTTCATGAAATTGTTGGATGTCCTAGTTAGCAATCTGAATACTGATCATCATTTGGATGTTGCAGGTTGAGTTATTTCGTAGATTCAAGGAAAAACATCCAGATTGCAAGATTGGCATGATAATTTTTGAGATGTTGAAGCCATTCTTTTGTAGGCGGCTGAAGGATAGATACACATGCTGTTTCGAATACCATGTGCAAATTTCTTTTTTGAAGGACACACTGAACCACATGCGGTCTCGTGCTTTTGGGCTGCATAGAGCAGGTTGTGACTATATATGCAGTATCTGTGCCCTAGGTGAGAACATTAGCAAGGTTTGCTTGGCTTCACATCACACTTTCAAAGGTGTCACACATATGTGGGAGTCTGTTCTCTGTCCAAAGCCCGCACATGCAGTTTTCCATAGAAGGGAATGCCTGATGGGAGAGTGTTTAACATGTGGAGTGAATACGTTGGAATTATACTTCTTGGAGATAGCAAAGCCAGGTAATAGTATTAATGTGAAAGTATTTGCATATGTACAAGCTCAAGACAAGCATGGAAATAGTAACAAAAGAAAAGATATTTTGCACGAAGAAATGCAGTGCTGGGAGTTTCTTTAACTCTTGAAGACCAAGTTGGAGCTCTTTATCACTCATAATTATGTGGCTTGATGGCAAGGACAACAATTGAAGGATTGCCTTCTTCGGTTTTCGGATGATGTCGTCGTGTCAGTTGTTGATTTTGCAGAGAATTATGCCTTCAAGGAACAAAATGAGATTCAGTCAATGCATTGGCACTCTAGTCAAGTAACCATTTTTTTACACATAACATACTACCGCAGCGCAGGGGAGGTAGCCAAAACCATCCACTTCTTCATATCAAATGACAAGGTGCATGACATGTTGTTTGTGCAACACTGCTTCATGATACACTGTGACTGGTTACAACAAGAGGGTGTCACTCCTAAGCAACATTGGGAGTGGTCTGATTGTGCGGCCTCACAGTCACCTGTCTTGGCAATGGATACATGTCTCCCCCCATCCTTGGTGGCTTATCACATTGCAGGCTGATGTGGCCCAAATCTTTGCAATTATAAGATGTGGGCGTTTGCCTCCAGAACCTACCATTTGCTTTGTCCAACACCATTCCTAGGTCTTTCTTCACCTCCTGGCTGATTTGCAAACCTCCCTCGAGCTCAATTATTTCCCACTTGACCTAGCATGTTTAGGCTGAGATTCTTCATTAAATCTACCACTTGCCTCATGTCTTTCCTTAGCCCATCATCTTGCACTGCTATAGTGACCACTCCTAGCATAACTTGAGGAGTAACAGAAACCACTGGTTCATGATGAACCGCTGGCATGCGACCTTGTAAAGAGTCCATAGGCTGAAATTCAGACCTCATGGGCAAAGACTCCACCCCTAACTGGCTCATTTTCCTCATCTTCCACTCTTTGTTCCTTGCTACCTCTAGTACATCTTCATATGTCCTAGGCTTCTTTAGCTCCACTCTCTCCAACGTATATTCTCCCAAAGACCAGCCAAGAACCCATCCTTCTTCATCATGTCAGGCGAGGACACTTGTGGTGCTAAGGCCTTGCACATCTGCTCCCATGCCAATGAAAACTTACGTATGTATGCATCTACTGGCTCACCTTCCTTCTGCACCAAACCTTTTACTTCTTGCCACACTTTGTCACGATCTTCTATCTTCACAAACTCCACTTCCAATCCATGCCTTAGATTGTCCCAACTCAAGATCACAAGTGGATCAGCCACACGTAACTCCTCTTCAAATGCTTTGAACCAAACCCGTGCATCACTCTTCAAACAAATCTGGAGAAGACGTAACATCTACACAGGGTCATGAATCTGGTTGCTATGCAGGCAACCTCCATCTTTTCCAAAAAGTCTTCCACATCTTCATCACTTCTTCCATGAAACTCCGGATAAGAGAAATCCATGGCTACCTAAGTTACTATGCTTTGAGAACCCCTTCGAACACACGTGCAAGAACCCAAAACTTTTCACTACCCAATCCCCAAAAACTTCAATGGAGCTCGTCTTTAGATAAGGACAAACACGTGCACATCAAATGAGTTTTCATAGTTAATCATCGGAATTACAACAGGCAAAGGACATTCCAGGATCTCTCTTAATCTTCTTGGCCCGAACATAAAGACTATGCGCTGCTGGAAAAAAATCTTCCTGGACACATGAACATTTATCTGGATTCTCTGAGTTAAATGAAAAGGAGTGAATTAAGGGCCATTTTGATCATCCATTAAAGTCAACCATGCAACTCCCAAGAAAGCACACTTGTCTTATCCTCTGATGTTGCCAAGATTTCAGCAACATAACAGCATAAATGGCTTAAAAGACCAAAAAACCAGCCATCATAACTTGGAAAAATTTTGACAGAGTTTCCCCAGAAGTAGAGCAGTAGGAACCCAAAATATAGACTGTATATGTATGCATAAACTGCCAACAATAGAACCCGAGCATCAAATAGGACTCACTAGTACATAGCCTATGGCAAGGTCATGAAAAGGGTGCTCCAACTACCTGTATCACCAAAAGGATCTCCACATTTGAGAATCCCCCAGCTCAATAAAACCTCACGCTATCGACCCTCACACGAAGGCTTATGCAAATCTCGTATAGTCAAGTCTCAGAAATGGTTGGGACTGCCAAATAAAACCAAATATGGCTCCACAAAGGCGTACAATGGCAGTTTCCACAAGTAATGTACAATACCAGCAGACAATGCGCTCAAACAAGCGCCAAATGATGCATACCCATGGCAACTGTAAGTGACTTCCACTGTCAGTGTATCACTCTACTCCAGCTACCTGTACCTGTGTGAATCACCTGTACCTGTCCCTATCCCTGTAACTTGTAACCTGTAACCTGTAATCTCGAATCTCGAAGCTTGAAGCTCGAAGCAGAAGGTACTCGAAGAAGATCCTCCGTGGGGGCGCCAAAAGAATGTGAGCGGGATGGAAACACACACAACACCTCTATAAAGACCCAACACACACTCTTGGAATGATCTACTTACACACTATGGGGCACCACTCGGCTTACACAACCCACCTGGCCGAGACAGGGAACACACCTATGGAGTGAGAGGAGAGAGACTAGCCATTTGCCCACTCCACACAGAGAGACACACACACACACACCCAAAAAAATCAGCTCAAAAGAGGATAATTTCTGATGTTTACATACAATAGAGCTTGGGACAACACCAATGGGGCAAATAGCTCACACAATATAGGTAAAACTTGCCAGATACAATCACAAATTGGAGCAGAAGCTTCGCTCATAGGAGAAACTTACACAGTCAAAATAGCAAAAAAAGAGTGAGGAATTTGGAAAAATTGACAGCCCCATCGCGTCTGGAATGGCCCAAAACCCCATTCTACAATGTTAAAGTGCTCAAATCCGACCTCGGATGAGCAGTTTAGGGCCGAAACAGGCTCCAAAAACACCAAAAACACAGTTGCAGTTGTTCCTCCTCTTCTCTCCACGTTTTTTCTGGTCTTCTCTCAGTTTTTTCAGTTTCCACACTTAACTTTATTACTTGGGCACCCTTGGCCTTTTAGATGACCTCAAACGGACCCCGAACATGCCAAAAACTGACCTCGCAGTGCATAGTTGTCACCCTGTTGCATCCATACGCACACCTGGCACTCAACTTTTTTCAATAATGCATCCCGCCACCACGTGAAGTGGCCCCAAAAGATGGTCCTCATGATGACCTTTCTACATAATTATCACAAGAAAACACTCACATCATGTCCGTACTCATCCACGTGCAAGTATTGACCCCATTCGACCTCCTGACGCCACTAGATGCCATCCGACGCACCTGCTTACCTCATGTCGTCAGCCCGCGGATAGATTCCTTGAGAAGTTTTACGCGCTACCAACTCCTCATTATTATAGGAAAAACACACTGGTACTGGTGATAGTGAAAATCGATGCACTATGCACACACTGTCCTACCTGTACACATGTGAGCCCCACGTAACCACCTGGCTCTGGAAAATGGGCAATCCTTTATTTGATGCACCATGCATGTGTATGTACATATGCACAATCCCTTGCTCCAAAAAACTCTTGACAACGTTATGCTAATTAGCATACCTTTGCTGATTTCCAACGAGAATGTATACAAATTCAATGTTTTCAAGATGCCAATAGTACACATAGTATTGTCTTCAAAACAAGAATAGTACAGGATCTGATCATTACTATTTGAAGTGACAATCGAAATAGTTACAAACATTGGAAAGGCAATTTACAAATTTTCCTCATAATGTTACAAAACTGCATAGAGCCTCCTACTCTTGATAAAATCGTGATTTAGCGCACTTGTACACTTGCTTTTGCCCAGTGTCTGTTGTTTGCTGAGCTTTTGGGTCTCGCTGGAATTCTTCTTCTTGCTCAGCTTTTGGTTCTTACAACTCTCTTTCTTCTTCTTGCTGCTACTGCTTCTCTAATTTTTCCCTCTGTAGCCTCTCTCTCTTATGTCTTTCAGCTTCTTCATCAGCCTCTCTTTGTCTCCTATTGACAGGAGCAAAGCGAACCCCGAACCCCGACGGCCTCTAAAACACCGGGGACCGAATGGCGCGCCTCGAGCCTGTCATGGTAAAGCAAACAGGGGGCACCACCTAGCTTCAGCGGCTAGGACGCAAACAACACACCACCATAACAAAGTTTTCATCCAAGAGAGATGGATGCTTGGGAGTAATGATGAAAAGGAAAGGGAATGAGATCAAGTGAGAGAGAGAGAGAGAGAGAGGGAGGGGGTATAGCGGCTTAGTACTTAGGCATCACAAAAGGATGGTGAATCCGCACACCCTTCACACATACACAAGCTCACTCCAAAACACAAGACTAGGTGGCCATTCCGCACACCTCACATGGGCAAAACATTGCAAGAAAACATACTCACAAAACCTCAAGCTTTATTTAGAGAATTAGGCGATGAAATGGGGAGCATAGGGTAGGGGAATGAGAAGGGAGAGAGTGGTAGATCACATGGCGGATAGGTGGGAGTTGATGGCGAAGACTCGCACGAGGATTATGGCCATCATCCTTCATTTAGTTGCCCTTCATCTTCCATAGCCAAGGGTGTAGAGGTCATGCTCAAGACAAGCATGGTGATTGCGGTGATGGTGATGGTGTGTGTGTGTGTGTGTGTGCACTAGGCATACACAGTGCATAGTGTGTTCTTTGGTGATGTTGTGTGTGTTTAGTGTGATGGTGACCCCTCTTTATATAGGGGAGGAGGGGGGAGAAATTCTAGAATTTAGAAATGAAGAAATCATTATCTACATAGGCCATGTGACTGTGGGCCCCACTTGTCTGGCTGTGTGTATATGTGCCAGAACAGCAGTCTCATGAGAGAGAGACTAAGAGAGAGAGATAGGTTGATGAAAAAAAGTGAGAGGTGACATGGAGAATAAAGTAATTACAAGAGGGGAGAGAGGGGAGTGTGTTCAGAGGTGAATCTGTGTGCAGATGTGTGTGAACACAAGAAAAATCAGGTAACCACCGGGTGGGGATGGGTCTATGGGCACCTTTTTTCAGTGAAACTGAGTGTGTGTGAGTGTGGGGGAGGTTATTTAGCTACAAGACAAGAGACATGGCGCCCTTTAGAGAGAGAGGGGGGTATTTGGGTCATGGGATATGATAGGAGAGAGAAAGAGGGGGTGGGGTATACTATTTTGGAAGATAGGGTAAGTTGCATGTGAGTTAGGGTGCATTATTGGTGAGTTAGAATGCATTATTGGTGAGAGGTGGGGTAGCTTGAGGGGAGAGAGAAAGGAGAAAGGACAAGGGGAAGAGAGAGGGGGTTGACCTTTTGAGTGGAGGAGAGGAAAAGGGACACACGGCGGGGCAACAGTGAAGAAAAAGGAGGCAAGGTGGGGATGGGCTGCCCCGCAGGCATGAGGTGGCCTATTTTACCTTTCTCATATATTTACATAATCATACTTTATTTTTTTCTTACTTTTTCCAATGTCTTTTATCACTCCCTCCCTAAGAGGGGGTTTTCATGGGGTGGGGACGAGAGAAGAGGGGTATGGGAGCTTGGCTTGTGAAAAGCCCCCATCATTAGCCCTCCCCTTTTGGCTAGAGGCATTCATGTCTCTAGCTCATCTGTTTGATCATTATCATCGGAGGTGGCGGCTGATGGTGTGTCCTCATCTGGAATGTCAATAGGTGGAGCCTGGTCAAATCGAAGAAAATAAGGTTTAAGTTGCCAACCATTTACCCTGGTTTTATGAATTTTTCCATAAGCTGGTGTTTTCCATTGGCATACTTTTTCTTGACGATGAAAGGACCTTCCCATCGGAGTAGGAGTTTCTTATCCTTGCGCGTGTCGAAGCGATTGTCGTAGCGGAGCACCAACATTCCTTTCTTTAATTCTTTTTTCCGGAGATGCTCGTTAAAGCTAAGCCGTCTATGCTCTGCTTGTGCTGCATAATAATTTATTGCTTCTTCTCTGTCCAGCTGCAGTCTTTCCAAGTTGATGATGTGATCTCTCAAATGCATGTTGGGCTGTTGAAGCTGGCTTGCCATTACTCTGAGACTTTGTAGTTGCACTTCAATGGGCTAGGCCATATGATGCCTGCCTGCAAGATTTTCCTACTTGTTATGTCTAGGGCAAAGTGACCACCACAAACCCCGTCATGACAGCTAGCAATTACTCCTGTGATTTCCTCAGAGAGAGGGACCTTCCTGAGTATTTGGTCCTTACCCTTATAGTACAAACCGTCATTGATGAGTCGATACCTTGTGGCCTTCCACGTCAGCCATTGCTTCTGTCCCTTTGTTAAATCTGATGGGCATTCCCCTGTTTCCAAAAAATGCTAATGTCAAGCAAGGCATCACTTCCTTGAAATAGAGGGAGCTTTAGTTTTATTGCTTCAACCACCACTTCCTGTAGTCTTTCACTTGCTAGAGCATCTGCTTCTTGGTTTTGAGCCCTTGGGATATGGTGTATTTGAACTTCTTCAAACTTACCCAATAAGGTTTTTACACCACTTAAGTGAGTCCTTAAACTAGGATTCTTGCATGTCCATGCTCCATTTACTTGCCTTACCAGAAGTAGAGCATCCCCAAATACATTAAGGCGTTGTACACCTTGCGAGACGCACCATTGTAGACCCTTGGTTAGTGCTGCATACTCAGCTTCATTGTTAGAATGTGAATCTAACAATTGGCCCAACGAAAATACCTTTGTCCCTTTGTCATCAAAGACCACTATGCCTACAGCTGCTTTGTCGGACGCTCGCTTGTAGGCTCCATCAAAGTAAAGAGAGTATGCTCCTTCTACCATCGGTGGTACTGGAGGTAATCGGACTTCTCCTTCCTTAGATTGCTTCTCCTTCCTTTCAAAGACTTGGTAGGTCATGAGTCCCCCCAAACTTGCCCTTGTCGTGCTTTCTACCTGTACCGTGTAGTCAAACTCTTGCAGACGAACTAGCCATTTAGTAATTCTAGCAGACACATCCATGTGTTGTACAACATAGGGAAATATTTCATCTGTGTTTAGAATCACAAATTGCTTAGGCAGAAAATATGACCTAAACTTTGTAGTTGCAAATCTAAGAGCTGGGACTAAGTGTTCCACATGGGTGAAACCTTTCTCTCCTGCTGTCATCATTCGACTAGAGAAGTAGATTGGCCTCATGAAAGATGTCGTCGTATCCTTTTGGAGTAGCACAGCCCCCAATGAGTCATCACCAACACTTGAGGTGACATAGAATTTTTCATCCCACTTAGGTGGTGAGATAGTTGGCAGAGTGGCTAAGACCTCCTTTACCTTGTTGTAGTGATGTTCGCTTTCCTCGTCCCAAGTGAAAGTTGATCTTTGAGTGATTTGTTGCAGTGGTAGAACAAGTTGTGATAGTAGATGTATGAATCTACTTAAGTACCTCACCTTCTGTAGAAAAGAGACCAGTTGATGTGCGGTCGTTGGTGAAGGTAGGGCTATGAGTGCGGACACCTTACTTGGGTCGGCGTTGATACCTTTTGCTGAAATTTCAAGGCCTAGTAGAATGACTTTACTCTCCCCAATGTGGCATTTATCCACATTTAATTGACCACCTAGGCTTTGCAACCTGGCCAAACCTTCAGTTACCTTTTTTAAATGTGAAATACGGGAGCTATATATACAAAAATCATCAATGAACACTCTTATGGATGTTCCAAAGTACGGTTGAAAAACATATGTGACATATCTTTGGAATGTGGCAGGTGCATTTGTGAGACCAAATGGCATAACCATGTATGCAAAACAACCCCATGGCGTGATAAAAGTGGTTTTTAGCTGATCTTCCAAGGCTATGCGTATTTGAAAGTATCCAGAATAACCATCACAGACGGTATAACATTCAAAACCCTCTACTTCATTCAGAATTTCATCCAAGAAAGGGAGAGGAAAGTGGTCTCTCTTTGTAGCTGCATTTAGTGGTTTGTAGTCAACACAGACCCTCCACTTACCATTCTTTTTAGGCGTCATCCACTACGGGTGACACCCATTCTGAGTTTTCTACAGGATAGATGAATCCCGCCTCCAGCAGTTTCCTTACCTCGGCCAAGAGTGCCTTTTCTTGTATGACCCCCAATCGTCGTAGCTTTTGCACAACTGGTTTTACCCCTTCCTTCAGCTTAATATGATGTTCCACCACTGTAATGCCTGTGATTCTTTCATAGTTATCAATGAACAGGTTAGGAAATCCCATCAACATTTGCAAAAAACTATCTTTCTCCTCAAGTGTTAATTCCGTAGACAACATACCCTTCAACCTACTTCCTCCTAGGCCAGGTGATTTTCTCTCCTCTTCATTGGGTTTCCCTTTTGGTGATGGATCACCAGTTGTGCTTACCCTTTGTGGATCCTTCATAATGATACCCATCACATCAATGGAACTGTCACTTTCGTCGGTGGATGTGGTCTCCTCCTCAGAACTGGAAGATTCGCTAGTGGTTTCATCTGCTGATGTTTCCAGATTCATTTGCTTCTGCTTGCCAATCCTCATGTCGTAGTAGATTGTCTCCCCTTTCTTACCGGTCATGCGTAGAAGGCCAGTAGCCCAGTCCTGTTTTGCCTTCATGGCCATCAACCATGGCCTTCCCAAAATTAGTGGATAGCCCTCCCCCTTAGTAGGCATTACAAAAACATCTACCTCTACCTCAGTGTTGAAATCTTTGATTTTCACGGCACTTACCACACCCACACACTTTACTTTTGCGTTGTTTGCCATCTTTGCCTTGCATGGAGAAGGCCTGTCAACCTCGAGCCCTAATCGAAGCATCATAGCTTCGCTCATTACACAGATTTGTGCACCTCCATCAATGTAGGTGTTTCCAACCCTCTTTCTTTTTATGTTTACGTTGACAATTGGAAGGATGTCATCCATGTTGCATCCCAAAATTTCTCCGGCTACCTTTGTTTTGGAGCGTCTTGTACTTACCATTTTAGACCATTGTCGCCTTACTTTTGGTGCAAGATGTAGCAGCTGTGGCCATGTAATCTTCGGTCCTTGCTCTGCCACATCCAATGTTAGATCATAGGGCTTAGAACATTCCCCTAGCTGGAAGTCGGTGATGCCCAATTTCCGTCGTGGCCTGGATGGCCTCTTGCTAGTTTCTCCTCTCATGCTTCTCTCATCATCTGATTGTGTAGCTTTCTCCCTCCTAGCTCTTTTCACAGTCATGGCTTCAAGTGGTTCTAAAAAGGTTACCTTCTCCTTACCCTTGTCCCTCTCCTTTGCTCTGGGTGGATCCACTACTATGGCTTTTCCTTTCTCTTCTAGCCTTATGATGTTTACAGGGGCGATCAGGTGGTGGGGCTAGTGGAAGAGGTGGGATGGATGCTTGTAGTGGTGTCTGGGGTGGACGTAGAATTTGTGTTGGTGGGGGTGGTGCTCCGGGTGGGGGTGTTCTTTCTCTAGGGGATGACAATTGGTTCCTCCTACCTCCTCTATTATAGTTTTGTCGTGGTTTGGGACAGTAGTACATACCGTGACCGTCTTCTCCGCAGTTGTAGCAATGATACTCCCTGTTTTGTCATCGTGCTCTTCCAGGGTCTTGATCTCTTTCTTGACTCCTCCCTTGTTGTATTAAGTGGACAGACAAATTCTGCAGTTGGTCAGTAATATGGGCCAACATATCTTGTTGGTCATCTCTTACCCCAAGAGCCGGCGGTGGTGGTGGAATGGTGGTTGTCGTAGTTGCTCGTCGACGCGATGTTCCTGATTCTGTTGACTCAGTTTCTTTGGCTTTCATTCGCAGCTTCTTGTCTTTAAGGCGAGCAATCTCAATGGCTAACTCGTACGTAGCCGGGAATCTACCTTTCACCTTCTCCTTGAGAAGCGGCCATAAGCCATGCGTGAACCGATCTTTTTTTAGGAAATCGGGTGCAGCTTCCCCCCTAGCCAGTGACTCAACCCACCGTTCCCACAAACCCACAAATTTGGACTCATAGGTGGCATATTCTAAAAGACCCTCCTGCTTCAAGTCTCTCAACTTGTCCCACAACTTTTTTGAAGTGGTACCTTCCCCAAAGCGCCTCTTAAAAGCGGTTTTTAAGGGTTCTCAGTCATCCTTGGTTGCTTGTGGAAGTGCATTGTACCATGATCTAACTTCTAGCTTCATGAGATGCTTAAAGATTCTAACCCGGGATTCATCCGTATCTTTGTTGCTCACTACACATGCTACTTCAAAGTCATCTAGGAAGTCTATTACCAAATCCTCCCCCTTCTTTCCTTTAAATGTTGGAAATGCTACACTTGCCATGATTACTGAGAGAGAGCTAGAAAGACACACTGCTTAACTTGCAAAAGTTTTTTTCTTCTTTACAAGGAGGCGTGTATACCCTCTTATACTAGGACATAGATTAAAACTTCAAACGGTACATTGCCTTGTACCAAAGGTAAGACAAATGGTTGATCTGATGCCAGAACCTCCAAAAAACAGCTCCCCACCTGGCATGGTGTCAATGACGTGCTGGTAGTGAGCCTTCAAATCCAATATTACCTTGATTGAGCGTACACGTGTTGGTATGTGTGATCTGTCTTGAGGTAGGTTGTACTGATTCATGTGAAGCTTAGAGGTGCTTAGTCACTATCCAAGCTTGTGGGAGAGGGTGGTGTTCTTTCCTGAAACAAACTCAGTAGATCCCTAGTTTCTCTAGTGAGAGTGTGAGCCAATGCTTCCGTTATCTGTGCTGCAGCATCAGGTGCGACTTGAAAACTGACTGTGATAATTACCTCGGTGACTTGAGTTACCCGATTCTCAAAGTAGAATAGTGTTGATTCTCTATTGTGTAGAGCTCCTTCCATTTTGTTGTTGTGGGTTGGTTGTAGGTTGCGGACATGGTTTCGACCTTCTCCTTCTTCTTCTTGGCACTTGGCCTATGTATATCCACTGGGTTTGGCGTGTTGGTTGACTCTCCCACTGCAAATCGATTACCGTTACGCCTGGCACTCGAGCTTCGATGGAGATGCGGAGTTCGTCTAGTTGTGCTTGGAGCTCTTCTTCTTCTGTCGTCCAATTAGCAAATCCTGCTAGCCATTCATCCATTCACAATAGTTTAAGGGTTTCAGTCTTGTAAACTGAAGGGTTTCATGAAAAGATCCTCAGTGGGGGGCACCAAATGACATGAGCAAAGCGAACCCCGAACCCCGACGGCCTCTAAAACACCGGGGACCGAATGGCGCACCTCGAGCCTGTCATGGTAAAGCAAACAGGGGGCACCACCTAGCTTCAGCGGCTAGGACACAAACAACACACCACCATAACAAAGTTTTCATCCAAGAGAGATGGATGCTTGGGAGTAATGATGAAAAGGAAAGGGAATGAGATCAAGTGAGAGAGAGAGAGAGAGAGAGTGAGGGAGGGGGTATAGCGGCTTAGTACTTAGGCATCACAAAAGGATGGCGAATCCGCACACCCTTCACACATACACAAGCTCACTCCAAAACACAAGACCAGGTGGCGATTCCGCACACCTCACATGGGCAAAACATTGCAAAAAAACATACTCACAAAACCTCAAGCTTTATTTAGAGAATTAGGCGATGAAATGGGGAGCATAGGGTAGGGGAATGAGAAGGGAGAGAGTGGTAGATCACATGGCGGATAGGTGGGAGTTGATGGCGAAGACTCGCACGAGGATTATGGCCATCATCCTTCATTTAGTTGCCCTTCATCTTCCATAGCCAAGGGTGTAGAGGTCATGCTCAAGACAAGCATGGTGATTGCGGTGATGGTGATGGTGATGGTGTGGGTGTGTGTGTGTGCACTAGGCATACACAGTGCATAGTGTGTTCTTTGGTGATGTTGTGTGTGTTTAGTGTGATGGTGACCCCTCTTTATATAGGGGAGGAGGGGGGAGAAATTCTAGAATTTAGAAATGAAGAAATCATTATCTACATAGGCCATGTGACTGTGGGCCCCACTTGTCTGGCTGTGTGTATATGTGCCAGAACAGCAGTCTCATGAGAGAGAGACTAAGAGAGAGAGATAGGTTGATGAAAAAAAGTGAGAGGTGACATGGAGAATAAAGTAATTACAAGAGGGGAGAGAGGGGAGTGTGTTCAGAGGTGAATCTGTGTGCAGATGTGTGTGAACACAAGAAAAATCAGGTAACCACCGGGTGGGGATGGGTCTGTGGGCACCTTTTTTCAGTGAAACTGAGTGTGTGTGAGTGTGGGGGAGGTTATTTAGCTACAAGACAAGAGACATGGCGCCCTTTAGAGAGAGAGGGGGGTATTTGGGTCATGGGATATGATAGGAGAGAGAAAGAGGGGGTGGGGTATACTATTTTGGAAGATAGGGTAAGTTGCATGTGAGTTAAGGTGCATTATTGGTGAGTTAGAATGCATTATTGGTGAGAGGTGGGGTAGCTTGAGGGGAGAGAGAAAGGAGAAAGGACAAGGGGAAGAGAGAGGGGGTTGACCTTTTGAGTGGAGGAGAGAAAAAGGGACACACGGCGGGGCAACAGTGAAGAAAAAGGAGGCAAGGTGGGGATGGGCTGCCCCGCAGGCATGAGGTGGCCTATTTTACCTTTCTCATATATTTACATAATCATACTTTATTTTTTTCTTACTTTTTCCAATGTCTTTTATCACTCCCTCCCTAAGAGGGGGTTTTCATGGGGTGGGGACGAGAGAAGAGGGGTATGGGAGCTTGGCTTGTGAAAACCCCCCATCACTACGCATGGCTTCATTACGCTGGGCTATTGTATGCCGGTGCATTTCTGATTCCAGCTTTCAGATCACTTGTTGTGAAAAAAAATATGGGGCAGTATCAAACGCATTTTCAGTTGTATACACTGGACGATCCTCTGATTGCAGCCATAGGAACAGCCAGCTGCTCAAAGTATCTATCAGGAAGTTTTGCCGTTGTTCTTTGGTCTGGTTCTCTATCTTAGGAGTAACAAGCCAACTTCCTTCAGGGTTCTGGCACACTTTGTACATACTATCTTCAATAATTAGATTGTTTTGTGGCCCAAAGTTGTAGTTCTTCCAAAACAATCTCAAATCCTTCAAGAATACAGGCTTATTATATATCTGCCAAGGTTGGCCAGTACAATGACCCTGTGTAAAAACACCTCCCAGCTTATCCCACTGCTCTTTGAATACTGTTTCTAATATTGCATTCATTTTAGGTGCCATGCTGGTGCTCCATATATACACATGGAAAAAATGGAGGCACCAATCCAAAAATTTGTGGCTGTCTTTGCGACAAAATACCAACCTCCTATCTTGTACATTGTACTTTATCATTTCCTTGCATGTTTAGGGGGAATGTTACCATGCATTGGCTCTACAACTTGAACAAGCAGGCAATTTAAATCAAGAACCAAAGCCCGCCCCTCGTCTGGCAATGGCTTTGGCATGCATATTGGGTCTGGCAGTGCATACCACTCAGCATAAATAACTTCCCCCGAGGGATGAACATAACTAAAGTACTCATTTATTTTCCTTAAGCATTTAAGATAGCTAGCCAGACGCTTCTCAATCTCGGCTTTTTCTTTTTGTAGCTGTCTAGTCTTGGCAATACGCCGCTTTTGTATGGTTTTGCATGCAATGGCATAATTCAAATCATGCAAAGCAACTAACTGCAATTTCTCTTGCCCTGTGACACATAAATGGTATCGAATAAAGACACCATAAAGGACAAGCAAAAACTACTGAAATGTTGTACAGTAAAATAATATTGAAAAGAGTTTTTCCATTACAAATATCTAGAGAGATACATGCCACAGGGTGTGGAGCTTGCTAACACTACATAACTTGGACACAATACGGAACAGATTCAGCATAATTTCTTGCAAGCACGTGAGTGAATGGCTTTCTTTTCACCTCTGCTGTGGTCGTTTATGTCATCCATGGTGCTCAGAGGGGCAGCACATTTATCGTCCCCAGGTTCTTCCAGAATCTGTTCCAAGCCACCTTTTCTCTTTAATTTCACTTTGTTTACAAAACCCTGTAGGGGGCTCACTACAAGAGGTTGTGTGCTCTTGTGACGCATATAGCGACGGAAATACATTGGGTTTTTATAACCCCCGGCGTCGCTAAAACCGTCGCTAATAGCGTCGCTATAGGCATCGCTATTTGCGTCGCTATGAGCGTCGCTATATAGCGACACTTATAGCGACGTTTACACACAAGTCTAAAGCGATGCTCATAGCAACGCTACAGAGCCATAAATAGCGATGGTTATAGCGATGCCCGAGAGAATTTTTTTTTGGTGACAGGGCATTGAATGCCCTGCCACCCATCAACCATTATTGTACTTGATTCAGTTTTTTAAAAAAGTGCAAGGGTAGATAATAGACCCAAAATAGTCACCCACAAGAGGCATTGTTTGCAAAATTGACAAGCGTAAAATTGACAATTGTACACATCATAGGCAAAATGAATTGATTGGCAAATGTAATAATGACAATTGTACAACATCATAGGCATAAAGAATTGATTGGCAAAATGAACTGCGGTGACAAATGTAATAATATACATGGTTCAAAAAGACGTATAAAATCCGTCTCATGATACATAAGCTATGAGAAACCCTAAACTAATGCTATCTAGCTACGGCTAAACTGACGTCATCTAGTCAGACGTCTCATCGCGTCCAAGTGGCGTATCTGTCGGATTCTGCAAAAAAAGACAATAAGACAGCTTTCAGTAAGTATAAACATATAACGACATTTATAAAACAATACAAAAAATAGAAAAGAGTAAACCCTAATACTAACCATGCTGCCACGAGAACTGAGAATGTCCATCAAGGCGTTTAAGCCCTTCCTGCCTGTGTACTCGCGCTCGTACGGTGTGGGATCATGTCCTGTCATCGACCACTGTCAAAACATACAAAGAATTCATTATGTTAGAATTAAAAAACTCATAAACCCTAAACTATCGAACATAAAGAGCAATGCGAAAACACTTACAAAATCAGCCTCAAATGATGCCCATCCACCGCTCCCCAAGTGGTGCGAGCTCCCTGCCTCTACTCGCGCTCTGGCTGCATCCTTTTGTTGCTTCCACTTGTCGGGATTCTCGCGCGCTGCTTTCTTCGCATTCTTCCAATCTTCTTTGGCCAGCCAATCTGGCCTGTTCCACCCATGCTTGATTGCTTTTTGCACTCCGCAACGCTTGTGTTTGCAGTATTCGCGCATTCGAATCTTCATCAGGTCTTCATTGAAGCGCTGATCCCGTGTTGGAACGGGAAACTCATCATGAAGTATGCTGATGACTCTGTTTTTTAAATCACTTGGTACTTCACTCCATTTGTTTAGTATGTAGTGTCTAAACAGCTGAGAGCAAAGACCACGCATGCGCGAGATCACCTTCTTGCCGTCATCATCCATGATGATGCCGCCGTTGAAGTCGATGAAGTAAGGCAAGCCCTCTGGCCAGTGACGCGTGAACCTGGGTGTCCCGACAGGGGTCTCTAGCGGCGTGTCTATGGGGGTACGGACGTCAGGTGTCTCCACCGGCGTCTGGGCCCCGAAGCGAGGAGTGTCGAGTGGGGTGGCTCTTAGCGGAGTAGGTAGAGGTGTGTAGCTGCTAGGAACAGTCAGCCGTGCAAAACCTGGCGTAGATGGCGATGCTGTGGCTGGTGTGGGGGCGGGCAAAGAAGGGGAGGGTAAAGAGCCTCGTCGAACACGAGGCGGTGTGGAGGCATCGATGGCAGAATCCCCACAACAACCGCCACCGCCACCAATAGAGCGCCGGTGTCTAGACGAGTGTGAAGCTTGTCTCGTCGACGCCGAAGCTTCGGAGTGCGCCGAATGCTCCGAAAGAGAGGGAGATGCGGATGGAGTAGGAACGCGTGATGATGCGCCAGAGCGATGACGCTCCACGTACCACTGTCTCTGCTGCGGGGACAAAGAAGAAAGAAACTCTTCATCATCCATACCTGCATTAAACACACGAATATTTAAACTTAATATTGAATGAATAGAGTAGACAATGACGCAAAGACCATTAAATACAATGACGTAATGACGCATATAAATACAATGACGCAATGAATTGAGTGATAGAAGAGGCAAGTCGAAAACTCAGAATTTTCAATCAAAAGATGTGAGCGCGAGTAGAAAAGAGCGTTATACACCATGGAAGAGCCAGAGCTTTTTTAACACGGAGCAAAATTGTTCAAATACAATATTTGTGGCTTTAAGAGATCTCTCTCTCATCCTCGCATAACTCAGCATAACTTCCTATATCTATATAGAGCTCTCCGTTTAAACACATATCCTCTGTTTCATTTTGTAGCTCCTCTGCATGCACCCCATATAGAGTAGTAGCATCTTGATGCTCGTCTTGCACCACCGCAGCGGCTTCTGATTGAGTATCTTCTCTGATCTCCTCCATTGATGCCGTTGTGATTGGCACATGGTAGCCTTTATACGTCCTTGCACTACGAGGGGCTACCTCTATGACGTACCACCAGTTTGATGTAGACTTTGTAGGATGAAATATTACCTGCCAGAGCCACATAACTTACATGAGAGCTTTCAAGCACATAACTTGTAAAAGGGGGATGTTAACTATTTACATACTTACTTGTTCACAATGCTCGGGTAGTACGAAAGTGTCTCTTAGGTCAGTCCATTTCTTAGTAGAATCCACCTCAAGAAAACCAGACTCTCCTCTACGCACAGTAGCGTTGCGACCCTCCATGATTATCTTGAACCATTGCACGTCGAACAAGTCGACAAAAAATCCTCTGTAATCGATCCTCAAAATCTCTTGCAGCGTGTCGAAGTAAGTGAGTTCCACCACCACAGGATCTGCATCAGAGGAACGTCGTCAACTAGACTGTTCAAATTTTGCCATGATTCCACAATCTTGAGTAAAACGCTTTTTGTCGATCCGTTCCACCCTAAAATGTCGTCCTTTACACCATGCTGCTGTGTATGACTTATACTACAACGAACAAAGATTATGAGTGGCCGTTCAAACGTTTAGAAATAAAGTCACTAGCTAGTCGTACATTGCAAACTTACCTTGGTCGCGCAACCCCGAGAGTACTCCCACTCTTCCTCAGTCACTTCGTCACCGCATTGTTGTGCGCTTTTCAATTGGTTGTGCAACCATCTTAAGCTCATGAACATTGGTAGGCTCTCTAGACCCGTCGGATAGTGCATCGGTGGTTGTCTTCCCCGTCTCCACTCGATTCGTGCCCTTTGTCTCTCTTGCTTTGCATCCTCATATTGTGAAATCCACTTTTGCATCACTGGATTGTGAAGCATGCAAAATCGGTTGATTTTAGCCTCTAGATCTTCCGTCATCTTCTTCTCAACACCGAGATTGCACATGACAATCCCAGATATGCGCTCATCATCTATGGTTCGCCATAGCGTGTCCCGGGCTTTATCAAATCCGTCTAGCCACTCTCCAATGTACACTAGGGACTCTGATACCAACCAACCTTCTGCCATGCTACCCTCCGGACGTGCCTTTTGACGCACATATCCCTTAAGCGTTTTCATGAAACGTTCTAAGAAGAACATCCATCTGGAATGAACTGTGCCAGCTATTTCCACCTCATCAACTATGTGAACAAGAAGATGCACCTGAATGGTTAGCATGGTAGCAGGAAAATGTTTCTCAAACATGCACACAAGCTCCGCAGCATTTAGTTTGGCGAATGGTATGGAGTCTACGTTGATCTCCTTTTGTGAGATCCATTGCACCAGCTTTGAAAGTTTGTAGATTGTGTTACGGATGTCGAGAGACAAACATCCCTCAATGGCAACCGGTAAAATAAACTGTAAAGTATGTGCAGCAATGATATTAAAGTCCACATTTTATGCAATGATATTAAAGTCCACTATGAACGTACCTGACACATTTTATGCCAATCGTGTGACTTCAAACCGGTAAGCTTTCCTTCTTTAGTAAAACACGTTCGGAGCGAGTGCATTACGCCAGTGGGGGTCCGCAAAGATCAAATGGTCTCTTTTACTTTGCGTTCTTGGGCTCCTGTGAAAATCCATGGTGCTTTAGGGAGTTTTATCGATCCATCAGACGCTGTTTGCGGCCAATATTGCTCCATACGATCCACATTTCTAAGGTCAACTCTAGCTCCCAAAGTATCTTTCTTGCCGGTCAGATGGTCCCATAGTAGATTACCCACATTCTTGAATATGTGCATTGGATCGAGCAAGTGATTGATCATGAGTCGGGGCCAGTATGGTAACTCGTACCATAGAGATAGTCTCTTCATCCCTGGAGGCAATCCGTCATCGCACATCTCCTTCTGCTCTAACCATGCTTGTGCAGACATCCTTGGTGGCTCTCTTCCCAAAAAGCCGTCGCGTAACACATGATTCTCTGGAAGATACGCTTGATGACCTTCGTAGATTTGCTTCTTCAGTGAGGGCGCCCTACGTGCATTCAGTCTAGGTCCACATGTGACACATGCTCTGTATCCGCTTGTTTGTAGCCCTGCATGTATACACATGATAATAGATCAACTATGGGAAAAAACAAGATTTACAGTGTCTGAGTGAGGAGTGTCAATAGATCACCTGAGCATTCTGTTAGCCCGGGATAGTCATGCATGGTCCACATTAGAATGCCTCTGATCAAAGCATTCCGTCGTCCTGTGTGTCGGCTCATATCCACCACCTCTATGCCAATCCACAATTGTTGTAGCTCTTCCAATAGTGGATGAAGATACACATCCATATTCTCCACTTTATATCGCCCTGGCACAATCAAGCTTAGCCATAGGTGCCCCTTCTTCGTAGTCAACCACGGGGGAATGTTGTAGTTGACGATGACAACGGGCCATACACTGTAAGATGTTGATCTTTGACCAAATGGATTTACGCCATCCATAGCCAGGCCTAAGCGCAAATTTCGAGCTTCCCTGGCAAAATCCGACCATGTTCCATCTATATGTTTCCAGGCTGCGCAATCTGCAGGAATTCGTAGCACACCATCCGAAGATTTATTCTCCTCATGCCATGATGCTAGGGCGGCCATGGACTTACATTCGAAGAAATGCTTGATGCGAGGAAGCAGAGGAAAATGTCGCAAAACCTTTTGTGGAATTTTTGTCCCGTGGAGATCTACTCGATATCTTTCGGAATCACATTTCGGACACTTCTCCATGTCTATGTATTCCCCTCTGAAAAGAATGCAGTCATTAGGACAAGCGTGGATAGAATTGTAATCCATCCCAAGTTTCGCAAAATCTTTCTTGCTTCATCTCGGGAATCTGGCATCACATTGTCAGCTGGTAGTATGTGCTCTTTAAGCAATCTACAAAACATAAAAATACGATACAGTCGTGTAAAAATCTATCAGATCATTATACATTTAGAGTTTTATTAAAGTAAACTAATTGTAATAGATCACCTGAAAAGCGTTGTGACGCTAGTGTCACTCCATCCAAACTTTGCCTGCATGTTGAGAAGAACCAGGAGTGCTTTCAATCTAGACATACGTGCTCCATTATACAATGGCGTATCGGCTTCACTTTTCATATCATCATAGATAAGCCTTTCTGAATCCATGATCGTCTCGATCATGTCATCAATCTCGGGCTCAAACATTGCCTCGTTGGGAATGTGCTCTGCATGATCATCTCCCGAGCTGTCAGAGGCTACATCTTGTGGCCTCACATATGCTCCTTGACCAAAGCGCCTGTGAACACGTCTATTGGGTTGCAAGATTGCTGCTTGTTGGCCAGCGTCAGAGTCCGACGAATTATAATTGGAAACAACTCGATCTATAATAGATGGATCGAACGGCCAAATTCGTGAACGTGCTGCAAAGAAACACGTCTTGTCCGTCGCACAGCATGCTTGCATTGATTACAAGGACATAAGACCCTCGTTGAGAGATAGGTGTTTCGGTTGGACGGTCCCACATCCTCGTCACTACTCATAATGAGGATAAAAATCTTATAACTTGGACAACAAATTTAATATTCTATTGGCATTCTTCGTCTTATCTCTCTCTCTCTCTCTCTCTCTCTCTCTCTCTCTCTCTCTCTCTCTCTCTCTCTCTCTCTCTCTCTCTCTTTACCTCACATTCTCTAGTCATGTCCAATCCCCGCACACCTCGGTCTAGAGGTGCACGGAGATCAGAACCACCGGGTTATAATCTCGTCTTTATTGGTCAATACCTATATTTGTGGGCACAAGAAATCTACAGACCCACGTCTACATGATACTGCATGTAGTGGACAAAACCCCTTTCCCTCTTCTCTAGCTGTAGCAGTTCACAGCATCTTAACATCTTTTCATAGTAGATCTTTTCACTGTTCGTCTAACTCTAAACCCTAAACCGTAAGTAATTCTTGCGTGGACTCGATCTAACGTAAATAAGCGTAAATCTAAATAAACATAAATCTAACTAAAAATAAACCTAAATCTAATTTAACGTAAGTCTACATCTAACCTAATCTTTAACGTCTTTTGGGATAGTTTCCTACGACGTTAAAACTCTCTTCTTCTTGTGTGTGTGTGTGTGTGTGTGTGTGTGGGTAAACCTAAATAAACCTAAATAAACCTAAGTCTAATCTAATATAACATAAATCTAAATCTAACGTAAATTATGTTATATTAAAAACAAAGAACTAAACTAACAGGGATTATAAGAACCTTAAAACTGATTTAACACATAATTTTTCACATAACTCGGCAAGAGTTGGCATTCTCATCACTAAAGATGTGAGAGTTAACTTCCGGCGGTGACGCTGCCTCATCTCCATCCACATCTGACGATAGCAATTGGCCCTTTAGACCGTTCTTGCTCTTGTTACTAACTTTGAAGTTGCTGTTGAATGACTAGAGGTTGTCTAGATGGTCATTGTGTCGGGGATGTAGTGACTCTTGCCGCCCTGAAGATCCACCTTCTTCCCTATCTTCTGAAGACATTTCACCACTACTTTTGGATAGACGGAGCCCACCATGAGTGAAGGCAGCAATACCCTATATTCCATTGAGGGCTTTCTTCACCCGCTTCATGCAGGCATCGCAGTCTATGGAGACCTAAATCTAATCTAATATAACGTAAATCTAAATCTAGCATAAATAAACGTAAATCTAATGAAAAATAAACCTAAATCTAATCTAATTTAACTTAAATAAACCTAAATCTAATTTAACGTAAGTCTACATCTAACCTAATCTTTAACGTCTTTTAGGATAGTTTCCTACGACGTTATAACTCTCTTCTTATTGTGTGTGTGCGCGTGTGTGGATGTGTGTGCCAATAAAAAGAGATAAATGGTATAACCTTTCTATCACCCATGCCAAGTATGATAGATTGGTTATGCCATTTCCCTCTTGAATAATAGGTCTTGAGTTCAACTCCTCGTCGGCTAGATCTTTAGGTCTTTTAATTTTAATTAGTTTCCTACGACGTTAAATTAGTTTCTCTCTCTTTCTCTCTCAATGTGTGTGTGTTTTTTTGTTTATGCATGTTTTCTCTCTCTTTTCCTCTCTCAATGTGTGCGTTTTTTGTTTATGCATGCTCCCTCTCTCTCTCTTTTCCTCTCTCAATGTGTGTGTGCATTCTTTGTTTATGTATGTGTGTGTGCGTTTTTGTTTATGTTTGTACTCTCTCTCTCTCTCTCTCTCTCTCTCTCTCTCAAAAACACTATATGTGTGTGTGTGTGTGTGTGTGTGTGTGTGAGAGAGAGAGAGAGAGAGAGGGAGAGAGAAAGAGGGGAAGGGAACATGAGAGTGAGGAGAGGGAAGGAGCATACCTGGCTCTCCTTCCTCTCCTCGTGTGTGTGTGTGTGTGTGTGTGTGTGTGTGTGTGTGTGTGTGTGGAGAAGAAAGAGAGAGAGAGAGAGAGAGAGAGAGAGAGAGAGGGAGAGCGTTACCTGCTCCTCGCTTGAGGGCGCCGAAAAACTCAGATCTGAGATCTGAGTTTTTGGGCGCTCTCTGTTAATTTTTTAGCCCAGTCGGCGTCACTATGAGCGTCGCAAATTTACAAGTAAATTTGCGACGCTCATAGCGACGCCGGGATTTTTTTTTTGAGCGGCGCTGTGTGAGCGTCGCTAATATGAATAGCCTCTTGTAGTGGCTGTCATCACCGGTGTCTTGCTCAGTCAGCCCACTGTCAGTACTGAAACCTTCCTCTTGATCACTCCTACCTTCCTCCTGCACACTCCTAGGTGTTTCCTCTGAGACGCTTGTTTGATCATTTGTAGGGGGCTTGGGTTTGGGATGAGTAATCATGATAAAATCTTCATCATCATCATCATCTGTTCCTTTACCATCTGCAGCAGCCTCGTGCGCTTGCGGATTTTGTTGCATTACATTTTCCCTTTCTTGCTGTCTATTCAGCTCATTAGATTTATCATTACAGAGCTTCTCTTCTTTCCTTTGATTGACAGGTGTCTTGTCAGGTTCATATCCTGCATCATTGATACGTGTGTATTCCATTCACCCATTAATTTTCATCGATACCATTATGATTGCTTGTATGCATAATGTGACAAGTAGCATTCCATGTATGGTAGGCATCTATATCCTGTAGAAATTCATATTGTCTATGCTAACTATGCTAACTAGTATACAAAGTGTGCTAACCACCATGATTAATATGCTAGCTAGCATACAAAATATGCTAACAAGGAAGTGTGAATATATTGTGTATGCTAACTAGCAGAGAATGTATGCTAATTAGCATATATAAAATGTTAATAGGCAAAATTGTGTGTATGTTAATGGTATGCTTATGTTTGATAGTGTTCTAATCAGCATACATGCTATGTTAATTAGCATAAATGGTATGCTAATTAACATACAATGTATGCTACCATAGATGGTATGCTAACTAGAGGATAAGTTATGATAATAAACATAACGTCTTTGCTAATTAGCATACCATTTCTTTTGGTTACCATATTGTGCATGCTAACTAAAATACACATTACGATAACTAGCAAAGAGGTATGCTAACTATAATAAAAATTATGCTAGCTAGCTCAAAATGTATGCTAACTAGCATAGAGGTATGCTAACAAGCATACACATTTTTCTAGCTAGCAAAGAAGGTATGCTAACTAAACTTTGAATGCTTGTTAGCATGCACCAAATGCTAGCTAGCATACAGAGTATGCTAATTATCATACCTTTTTTTATAGTTATCATATTTGCATGCTAGCCATCATACTAAATGTTCTAATTAGCATAAGAGGTATGCTAATTAGCTTATATAATATGCTAAGTAGCATATCTTGTTAGCTAGTTAGCACACATGGCTAACAAGGTATGCTAATTAGCATATATAATATGCTAATTAGCATTTCTTGTTAGCCAAGGTATGCTAATTAGCATACTTTTTATGCTAATTAGAACATTGTGTTTAGCCATGTGTGCTAACTAGCTAACAAGGTATGCTAATTAACATATTATATATGCTAATTAGCATACCCTATATGTTAGTTAGCACACTGTGTGTGCTAATTTGCATACCCTGTATGTTAGTTAGCGCACAGGGTATGCTAATTAGCATACTTTGTGTCTAATTGGGAAACTCTCTATGCTAGTTAGCATGCATAGTTTGTTAACTACCATAGGAGGTATTCTTATTAGCATACACAGCCTGCTAACTAGCATACAAAAATGCCAAATAGTATTCACAATGCTAACTAGCATATAGGGTATGCTAATTAGCATACCCTGTGTCTAACTGGGAAACTCTCTATGCTAGTTAGCATGCATATTTTGTTAACTAGCATGGAAGGTATGCTTATTAGCATACCTTCTATGTATGCTAATAAACATACTGTGTATTCTTATTAGCATACACAGTATACTAACTAGCATACAAAAAATGCCAACTAGTATTCACAATATGTTAGCTAGGATAACTATCTGTGCTAACTAGCATACACAGTATGCTTACCACCATGACAATGTATGCTAGCTATATCTCATAGTATGCTTATTAGCATAACTAGGTTTGACAACTACCATACACAATATTCTAGACACCATACTCACTAAGCTAACTAGCATACTATCTGTGCTACATTAGGAAAAATATGAACCCTCTAGGGGCCCTTTGGGATTAAGGTTAATTAGAGGCCAGCCAATAGGAAGAGGGTGGTGGACACACTCTATACCCTCAAAAAAGTAGGGGGACAAGGTAGCCTTACACCTCTTAATGGCCTCTTACCTAGTGAGAAGGTAAGGGAGGTGGTTAGGGGAAAGGGAGGGGGGGGGGGGACCACTTTGACCTTTTTTCCCCCACTTTTTGGCCCGAATTTAAAAAATTTCAAAAAATTTCAAATTTCAAGTTTTCCCTCCTTAAAAGGTCCCCTAACCTATTTCATGGTCAAAAAAGTATTTTTGACCTCCAAAAGTCAAAAACGTGCACTAAAAAATTCCAAAAATTTAATTTTTCCAAAAAAAAATCAAAACATCATTTTTCACCCTCCAAAGTCTTTCCAAACCTATTCTATAGCTAAAAGTGATTTTCTCTCTCTACAAACCCTTTTCCAAGCTCTCCATGGCTACAACAACCACATGCACCCCCTACAGTCCAACATTATCTCTCTACTAGCTTTCTCCCATCTCCATTGTAGCACCAAGCAAGCTTCTCCCCCATCTCTTCCCCTTGCCCACCACATAGTTCCACACCAAGCTAGCTCCTCTCCCTTCTCTCACCTCCATTACAGCATGAAACAAGATTATCCTCCTTCTACTTTCATTCACTCGCACTACATGGAAACCTCTACTCTCGAAGGTGGAAAAAGCATCAACTCACATGACTTGCATACCACAAGAACAGAAGGTGTGAATAGTGCATGGGCATTGCAAGGATTCATCTCCAACATAAAGATAGAATGGTGAGAAAACTACCCTTGTAGTTTTGGAGTGGGTGGGCTACACATAAGATTTGCTTACCATCAGATTACAGTACGGATCCATTTCCAGCATTGGAGCTAGTGGAAATAATGTTGGATGTTGGTTCTCCATTTTTGTAGGTCTGTGTCAGAACAAGAGAAAGAGCTCAACTTTGACAACTAATCTCTCAGGAAAGATTCCCGGTGCAAGGAACGAACGAGAGAGAGAGAGAGAGAGAGAGAGAGAGAGAGAGAGAGAGAGAGAGAGAGAGAGAGAGAGAGAGAGAGAGAGAGAGAGAGAGAGAGCAAGACTCAGCAAACCACCTGCTAGTCTGAGAGAGAGAGAGAGAGAGAGAGCAAGACTCAGCAAACCGCCTGCTAGTCTGAGAGAGAGAGAGAGAGATAGAGAGAGAGAGAGAAAGAGAGACTCCCCACGTCGTCTTCAGTAAAATAACTGAAAACAGAAGCCCATGAGGAGGGAAAATAATTTTTTTATGGAACATTTGAAATTCAAAGGACTTGCCCATCCATTTTCAGTATATTCTAATAAGCACAAGTAACTAGCACTGTCTGGGACAACATATTCAGTGACACGTTAACATGCTTCTACCCAAATGCATCTTTAATGGCACACACAGTTTCTGTTGCAAGTGTTTGAGCAGCATGGATAGCATCTATTTTGATTTCCTTGGAGCTCACGAATCTGCAAGAAAAGACACAAGGATACACTAAGTGCTAGTTGAAATAATTGTGTACATAAAAAAGGTGTAGTCGAGTGGAGTCTTGTGGTGTACCTTACTAGCTCTCCTAATTTGAAAATAGCATCCCTGACTTTCTTGTCCCGACATATAGACATACTCACCGACAGAATGAACTACAATGTAAATCAGGATAAGGGAAAGTGAGTGATAGTCATACACACAAACTATAGATAGAATAGGGAGTATGAAGATTACCTGAAGCATCTTGTGCCAATCGTGGGACTTCAACCCATACAATTGACTGCTTCCACCCTTCTTCGCTTTTGTGAAAGCTCCCTTTAGCGACCTCATGTATCCTGTTGGTGTGCAAATAGAGGCAATGGTACCCTTCACGTTGTCTAATTCTTCTTTTGCTAGCATCCATGGTGCTTTAGGAAGCACAATCTTTCCATTTGGGGCACGCCGTGGAGTGGCACAGGCGGGGAGACATTTTAAAAGCCTCAAATCCTCCCTCGCACCCAAAGAGTCCTTCTTGCCAATAATGCGGTCCCATAGTGTTTGGGCTACATTCTTGAATATGTGCATGGGATCCAAGAGGTGTTGTATTTTTAATTCCTTCCAATATGGAAACCTTTAAAATATGGAATACCTTGACATACCTTTTGGTGGAGGACACGGAGCCGGATTGTTGTTGTGGTGTTCCTCCCAAATGGTTGCCCAATCTGCCATTGTGAGCTTTAGAGGAGCCTTCCCATTTGTTGGAGCCTTGTGCTTGATATGCCCTTAGGATAAGAAACAATGGTTGTTTGGATAAATTACCTTGCGCAAGGAATCTGGCCTCTCTGTCACCAACAATGGCCCGCAAGTAGGACATGCATTGTGGCTCGATGTGGAAAACCCTGCATACATATCATATCGTTAGAGAGATGAGTGAACTAAAGTGAGCTAAAGGGAGAGAGGGGATGAGGGAAAGAGAGATAGAGAACAGGGGGTTACCAGAAATCTCTCCAAGCCCAGGATAGTCATGCATAGTTCACATAAGGATTCCCCTCACTTGAGCCTCTCTCCCACCCTTTTGCAAGTGAGACAGTGACAACAGGAATGCCTCTCCATAACTCCTTCAACTCCTCGATGAGGGGCTCGAGGTAAATGTCAATATTTGACACTTTGTACTTCCCTGCCAGGCCAAGTGTTCCATGAAGTAGACTTAGTGCCGAAGGGGTTGACACCATCACTTTCTAACCCAAGCCTCAAATGTCGAGTCTCCAACCCAAACTCTGGCCATTGAGTTCAATGTGCCTCCATGTAGGTGATACGGCAGGGACATGCATCATTCCATCATTTGAGCGATGGTTTGCGTGCCATGCGAGAAGCTCCATGATAGATTTGCTTTTAAACATGTGTTGGATGCGAGGAATTAATGAAAAATATCTTAATACGGGATAGGTGTGCCCCGCTCACACCTGTCTTGTATCGTGCCTCCCCGCACATGGGACATGAGGTAGCATGTGCATGCTCATTGCGGTATAGCATGCAATCGTTGACGCACGCATGGATGCGCTCATACTCCATTGCAAGTGCAGTGACATACGATCTAGCTCGTCGACGATCTGGAGGCATGTGGTGATCAGCTGGCAGCATTTTGCCCATCAAACTACAACAAACATGCATATTAGTATAATTCCTAGAAGATGACACCATAAAGAGAGAGAGGGAGAGAGTATATAAAAGCCACATTCCATACTTATAGAAGTAGTGCATTGACACTTGCATTACTCCAATCGAATTTTGCTTGCAAGTTGAGTACTTCCAACGATGTTCAGAGCACCGAGTACTGTGCACCGTCGTAAAGAGGTGTTCGGGCACTCATCATCAATCTATCCTCCGTTTTGGCAGCCCATTTAGTGCAGAGCTGACAATCTTCTTTGCACACGTCACGCTCATGAGCTAGTAACTCATCACACATGTTGAACATGTAATCATCCTCTACCTCAAAGTGTGAAGACGACGTCGTAGGAGCTGCCGACGTAGAGCCAACGGCAGGATCGCCATGCGGTGCACCCAAATCGCCCAGTCGCTCTTGCCTCTGCCGTTCAGCCTTGCGTGCTGGTGCACCACCACCGAACACAGACCAATGGGGCACCTCCTCAAGCGACGGGTGAGTCATGCTATCATCTCTCCGAGCGCTTTTCCAAGGATGCCAAAGCCCTTAGTTCTCCATGTGCTCCAAAGCAATGCGCCTCAAGCGAGGAATTGCCCTTTTGCACTTGGCGCAACGACAAGGTAGTTTTTCCTTGAGCCAACGATCTCGCTCTGGGCCTCCAAGAGGACCACAATCATCCCAGTCGATGTCCTGCGCATGCAAAAGGTTGTTTATTTAGTGACGTGTCGTAAAAAATAAATAATTAAAAAACACTTAATTTCATTAGAAAAATTACATATAGTTAAAGTCAAAGGGAATAAATGACAATGAGTGTTAAATCATCTTTTAACTAAAAGAAATTTTAAAAATTCAATTAATAAACATTTAAAAGTACTAAAAAATAAATATCCATAAAAAATTAAAAATCTTCATCAAAAAACTCAAAAGGCTAAAAAATGAAATAATGTATAGCTAAGGGTAGGAGGGGTGGTTTGTACCCCCCCCCCCCCCCCCCCCCCCCCCTCTGCAACCTCGGATTCGCATGTATCCGTTTGAAATGACTGGCCGCGGTAATACTAGCGGTAATAAGCGCGGTAATAGTCATGGTAATAGCCGCGGTAATAACTGACGCCTAAAAAAAGGAAAGAAGGCAGAGTATGCCACGTTTTTGTAGTATACCCTGCCTTCCTTGCGTTTCTTGCTCTCCGCCATCGCTCCCAAGCCTCCCCCCCCCCCCCCCCCCCCCCCCCCCCCCCCCCCACCTCTCCCTTTCCCCTCTCTCCCTCGGGGGGTGCACTATGTAATCATGTTAATGTATAACGTGAGTTCGAAAGGAAGGGTTTAAAAATGCAAAAAAATTAGGCAATTTAACAGAGTTACATTAAAATAAGGGGGTTTTATATTCAATTTTGAAAAAAAAATCCTAAAATAAGGGGGCATTATATTCATTCAAACATGCTAAAAGAGGGTTTTTTTTAATACCCCACGAACGCACGTTATATAGGGGGGTACTGAACGGTGAACCCCCCGAGCTCTCTCCTTCTCCAAGCTTCTCAAGTTTCGTCGAAGAGGGTTTCATGCAAGTTTTGGCAAGGGGGTATTCCGCCATCTTCTTTGGACGCTCAACCTATTCGAAGCTTAATTGCGCTACAAAGAAGAGGTAAACACAAAAGCACATCCTCCCTCTTCCCCTTTTGTTTTCTACTACACACACACATATACACACAAACACACACATACACACATAAATTAAAAAAATAGAGACAATAGAGAATCCATTATAACATACCTCGTTCATTAGGAAACGGTTGTTTCGCACGGCTTGTTTGAAATGGTTGTTTTGCTAAGCACGTTTGAAAATGGTTTCTTTGCTACACAGGTTTTGAAATGATTGATTTGTCATGCATGTTTTGGAAATGATTGTTTGGATAGTGTTAAATGAGAGAGAGAGAGAGAGAGAGAGAGAGAGAGAGAGAGAGAAATGAAGATAGATAGAGAGAGAGAGAGATTTTTAAAAAGAGGGAGAGAGAAAGAGGGAAAGAGGTAAATAAATAGAGAGAGAGAATTAATGAGAGAGAGAGAGAGAGAGAGAGAGAGAGAGAGAGAGAGAGAGAGATTTAAAGAGAGGGAGAGAAATGTTAAATAGAGAGAGAGAAATAGATAAAGAGAGTGAGAGAGAAAGAGGGATAGAGGTAGAGAGAGAGAGAGAGAGAGAGAGAGAGAGAGAGAGAGGGATAGATGAAGAGACAGAGAGAGAGAGAGGGATAGATGAAGAGACAGAGAGAGAGTGATAGCTAAATAGAGAAAGAGGAAAAGAGAGAGAGTAGATAGAGGGAGAGAGGGAAAGAGATAGGGATAGGGATAGAGGGAGTCCATAGAGTGAGATAGAGGGAGAGAGGGAAAGAGGGAGAGATAGAGTGAGAGATGGAAAGAGGGAGAGAAAGAGAGGAATAGAGATAGAGAGAAAGAAAGAGAGATAGAGAAAGAGAGGAAGAGATGGAAAGAGGGAGATAGAGAGGGAGAAAGAGAGAGATAGAGGGAGAGATAGAGTGAGAGAGAGTAGATAGAGAGGGAGAGAAAGAAAGAGAGAGAGAGAGAGAGAGAGAGGGAGAGAGGGAAAGAGGGAGAGAAAAAGAGAGAAAGAAAGAGGGAGAGATAGAGTGAGAGAGGGAAAGAGGGAGATAAAGACAGAGATAGAGGGAAACAGGGATAGAGAAAGAGAGAGAGAGAGAGAGATAGAGAGAGAAAAAAAGAGAGAGATAGAGAAAGAAAGAGAGGGAGAGAAATAAAGAGAGAGATAGAGAGGGAGAAAGAGAGGTAGAGAAATAAAGAGAGAGAGAGATAGAGGGAGAGAGGGAAAGAAGGAGAGATAGAGTGAGAGAGGGAAAGAGGGAGAGAGATAGAGGGAAATAGGGATAGGGAAAGAGAGAGAGTAGATTGAGAGGGAGAGATAGAGGAAGAAAGAGAGAGATAGAAGGAGAGAAGGAAAGAGGGAGAGATAGAGTGAGAGAGGGAGAGAAAGAAAGAGAGAGTAGGTTGCTAGGAAATTACAAAATGAAGATCCACTTTTACCATTAAAACACAGAGGTTAGGAATGCTCAATAGAACTCTTATTGGAAGCCATCATAATTAAAAAATGCTTATTTACAAACAATGGAGAGAGAGGAAAGCTTAAACTTTGGTAGCTTGAGCTAAATTGCAATGTTTTAGCCAAAGCAAGATCCTGTTACATGTCACCATCACCATCAAAACAAACATAAAAATGTTAGTAAAAATGGTGGAAGGCAGGTGTCATAATAGGACGATCCTACATGTCATAGATGTCAAGCTAAAAAAGAACAATCAAAAGCAAAAGTAAGCTACAAACCTGAGAGGAAGATTCCATTTGAGTAGAGTGGTGAGAGGGTGTGGTGAGATTTCTTTTTTTTTGACAGCTTGTTTGTGAAAAAATGTCACCTTGAAATGGACAACCAAACCTCTATATTTATAGGCTAGAGAGAAAGAAGAGTGCAACCTCAAAAACAAAGAGAGGGAAGCCCAAAGGGTGCACGGTTAGGGAGGGGTGGAGTGGGGGTAGTGGAGTCTTATATATATATATATATATATATATATATATATATATATATATATAAAAATTGGGGGGTGAGGTTGAAGTAAAAGATACTTCCATCCAAAATCTTGTAACCTTATAAGCCTCTTGGTCTAGGCTCTAATGTGTGCACTAGATTAGTCTTTAGAGGTGGTTTTTGTGCTAGAGAGAGAGAGAGAGAGAGAGAGAGAGAGAGAGAGATGACGCCCTTAACCCCGACCACACAACCAAAAGTTGCATTACAGCGGCGTGGTTCAAAAAAAGACATAGAGAAAGGGGTAGCAGTTAGAGTGTTTTCAAAAAGGTTGGAGTTATTGCCCTCAAGAATCTGCATAAGACCTTGCTTGATCGCAATCTTATCATGATCGTTAAGTAGAGTAAGGAGAAGATTCTCGGGGAGGGGAGCAAGTAGAGTAAAATTACCAAAGGACCAAGCTTCGTGGTGAGCTTTACCCAAAAACATTTCCAAAAGCCGGCTCGGGATGAAGGGATCGGTGTAGGTTTCGAAGGGCTTTGTGGTGAGGCTTCGACTCGGTGTAGTAATGGTGAAGTCTTTGTTTGCAAGCATCTGCTCCTCTTTGTCAAGATCCATAGGTAAGAGTGAGCTTCCGGTAGCAGTTGGTGGCGTTGTGATGATCTCTGAAAAACCATTAAGCAAATGTCTCTTTCTCTGTCGGGTTAGTGGGTCGTTTCGCAGCCGCTTTCCATTACTCTCCATGAAACGTCGCATCAACTTTGGTGCATGCTCGAGCCACTCTTTCCGCTCACGCTCATCTGCATCAATAATTGCGGGCAAATTTGCTGCCAAATCACGTAGGTGGGTAATCGCAGCAGGAGGGTTTTCCCATGCCATGGCATACAAGCGGAACCACGCGGGAAGGTCAAGAGTGGATAGTATTGTGGTATCTTCAGCCTGCTGAGAAGGGGTGGCTCCATCAAGTTCAAGCAGAGTGGAGTGAAAGCTAGGGTCGCTAATACAAAGGAGCAAACCCTGGAAAATAACTGAGGGGGGAAAATTTTGTGCAGAGTATCCTAGAGCCATAAGGCTCTCATCCCATCCTGAGAAAGCCGCAGCTAGCTGTAAGGCATGGAAAAGAAATTAGAAAACAGAAGAATAAAGAAACATAAAGGGATAATTTAAAAGGATACTTGACAGTGTACAGGGTTAGGCAAATTAAGGGGAAGGAACAGGTTTGCGAAAATAAAAGTGCAGAGAGAGAGAGAGAGAGAGAGAGAGAGAGAGAGAGAGAGAGAGAGAGAGAGAGAGAGAGAGAGAGAGAAAGAGGGGGAGAGAAAGAAAGAGAGGGAGAGAGGGAAAGAGGGAGAGAAAAAGAGAGAGAAAGAAAGAGGGAGATATAGAGTGAGAGAGGGAGAGAAAGAGAGAGATAGAGGGAAATAGGGATAGGGAAAGAGAGAGAGAGAGAGATAGAGAGGGAGAAAGAGAGGTAGAGAGAGATAGAGGGAGAGAGGGAAAGAGGGAGAGATAGAGTGAGAGAGGGAAAGAGGGAGAGAGATAGAGGGAAATAGGGATACGGAAAGAGAGGGAGATAGAAAGAGATAGAGGGAGAGAGAGTAAATAGAGAAGGAGAGAGAGAGAGAGAGAGAGAGAGAGAGAGAGAGAGAGAGAGAAAGAGAGGGAGAGAGGGAAAGAGGGAGAGAAAAAGAGAGAGAAAGAGAGGGAGAGATAGAGTGAGAGAGGGAAAGAGGGAGAGAAAGAGAGAGATAGAGGGAAATAGGGATAGGGAAAGAGAGAGAGAGAGACAGAGAAAGAAAGAGAGAGAGAGAAAGAAAGAGAGAGAGAGAAAGAAAGAGAGAGATAGAGAGGTAGAGAAAGAAAGAGAGAGAGAGAGAGAGAGAGGGAGAGAGGGAAAGAGGGAGAGATAGAGTGAGAGAGGGAAAGAGGGAGAGAGAGATAGAGGGAAATAGGGATAGGGAAAGAGAGAGAGTAGATAGAGAGGGAGAGAAAGAAAGAGAGAGAGAGAGATAAAGAGAGGGAAAGAGGGAGAGAAAGAGAGATTTATGCATGTATGTAGGCACTAAGTACGGGAGCATAGCATCCGACAGTTAGACGCTTCCTCTTGGGTATAGTCCTTTTTTAATCGTGGTGTTGCATTCATTGATCCACTCATGCATGGATTACCGCAATGTACCTTTGGTTTTACCACAATTGAGACTGCGATGATATCTAAAGAGCTGCAGTTGATTTTTGGCACTACTAGCCTCTACTTAGATCTACTAGTATGTGTATGTATCTATGTGTTTGTATGCTAATATATATATCCTTTAGGAGAGAATTGTAATGTTACGATCAATTGATCACTTAAACGTTGAATTTAGCTGCAGCCAACACAAAACAATGGCTACATTTACAACCTTAACATATATATGTGTGAACATATATATCTATTTATGCATGTATGTAGGCATTAAGTACGGGAGCATAGCATCCGAAGGTTAGACGCTTCCTCTTGGGTATAGTCCTTTTTTAATCATGGCATTGCGGTCATTGATCCACTCATGCATGGATTACTGCAACGTACCTTTGGTTTTACCACGGTTGAGACTGCGATGATATCTAAAGAGGTGCATTTGAACTTTGGCACTACTAGCCTCTACTTAGGTCTACTAGTATGTATATGTATCTACGTGTTTGTGTGGTAATATACTTGTGTATGTATATTTAGATGAGTGAGTAGGGTGGAAAGCTTAATCTTATATTGCTCTTTGTAATGTAGACGTCAGACGACAGACCAACTGGTGAGGAGCAGCCAACTGGCTCTTCTTTTGGTTGGTTCACATCTCATGTGGGCTCCCACCTAGGATGGACATTGCCTCCAGTGGACCCGAGTCTTGAGTCGGTGAGAACAAGCAAAGAAATAAATAATGTTTCTACGTAGTTAACCATAACCCCTTCTTAGATTCCTGCACCGGTCGTAGATCCTGACGTACAGCGGGATATCTCTTTACGAGAGCAGTACCTCTGTTCGACAAAGGATTTTTTTGGCCGCTACACTCCACATCAGCTTGCGACCTACGGCATTTCTCCACAGACTACACCATGGGGGAGTGAGGGAGAGACTCCTTACTTATAGAGCCTTGCACCGACGGAACCTCCCTCTACTCTCCCTTCCTATCGTCCTACTCCTATTCCATCGCAGGGTCCTACTCCCTTGCATCACAGGGTCCTACTCCCATGGAATCACAGGGTCCTACACCACTCCATTCCACTCCGGCTTCCCGAGAACATCGTCGATGGACTTCCTCTGGCAGCGTGCGTCGACGCTCGTCTCAGGGCAGCGAGCGCCGTGAGAGACGAAGCGGCAACGGATCTTGTGGTTTCGCATGTTTTGGTAGTGACGGGGAAAAGGAGTCCCCACTTTTAGAGCGTGTTGTCCCTGACACAGAGGACGAGGATATTGATGCACCCGTGCCAGACACGCATGGGTACTACTACCAGGGTTAAATATGGCGGGGAGGTTGATTTTGGCACAGCATAGGGCAAGGCATTTCGATGCCATTTACAAATTCTTATACATTCAACGTATAAGAATTGTTTTATAAAGTTCAGAGACCAACTGTCCGATCATGCACGGTACATTGAGGACTCTCTGTTAGCTAGATTTCAAACGCCCCCGATCAACGTTTTTCACAACAATGGTTGGAGGGCTACAAAAGACATTTCTAAAAAACAAGCAGTCCACTGTGCGGTGCGCAGCAGCCAACCAGGTCAGAGATCCAGACAGTAGTTACCGCAGTGCTAATATGACAGACGCGGAGTGGGAGTGGGCAATTCAAGAGAAGAGCCATCAAGCTGCGACGGGCTCATCATATAGACAACAACGTGAGGCCTGCGCAAGACAAACTCCCACGCACTATGGCTCAGGAGGCAAGGGAGCTTGGAAGGATAAATATGTAAGATTAATTGTATTATAACGTCGATCGTTGATTATAAAGATTGTAGGTGATAATTTGGTATTGTTATTGCTAACTTAGGAAAATGTCACTCTCTCTCGACCAACCAGAGAGATGGTCAAGTATCGGGAGCAACATACAAAATTTGATACTTGGCGATGGTTGTTTGAAAACAACCACATCTCTCACGACCAATTCGATGCGGCGGTTGGACCACTACAAGCGGTAAGTTTAAACAAGTAATTTTTGTATTAATTGTTTTGAGCTGTGAATAGTTGTTTTAATTTGGTTTGGGTTTATGTAGAGTCAAAGTGATCCAACATACATGCCTCTGGACGACGATGAGGATTAGATAACAAAATGTTTTGTCAAAACTTTCGTAAAGTCCCAATGTGGCACAATGTATATACAATTATTTACTTTTTATTGTAACTTTTTTAAATAGTTGATCTTCTACATTTTTAATTGTCAAGGTAAAGTAAATTCAATTTCAGTTCTTTGGTATTTTTTACTCTTCCAAAAAAAAATTGATGTCTTATTGTCTTTATGCAGGTCAAAAATAAAGGTGCTCATTTGGGCCACCCAAATTTGGGTGGCCCAAATGAGCACCTTTATTTTTGAACTGGCGTTTAACAATAATACACGCGGTAATAGAAATGGCAAAGGTCGCGGTAATAGCAGCGGTATATTGCTGCGACTATTACTGCGCTTATTGTTGATAAACCACTACCACGTTCATAGCCGCGGTTATTGCCGTGCACACAAATTTAACTCTCTCCTTTTCCTTTATTTTTCCGTGGCAATGTTAGCGGTTATAGACAACTCCTCTTATAGTGCAAGCAGCAGCAACCGCTTCAACTCTATCTCATCAAATTCCCCTCCTAGTTGAATCATTCCCTAAAGCTTATGTTCGAGGAATTCTGCAAAGAATTGTAGGTAAGGACGTGGTAGAGAGTTGGGGAATCGAATCCATTGTCATTTGGAAATGAAAAAACCAAGCTCTCTTGAGGAGGTGACGAGTAGGGGAGCTGAGTCAAAGCTCCCCTATTCCTCACCTCCGGCTCTGCAAAAGACATGAATAATCAGTAGGAAATAGAAAATATTATTAAAAAACAACAAAACTCATGAAAAAATCATCACAAGACCATTTCTTTGATGCGTCTTTGATACAATGGCAACACACAAACCTTCTGCCTCATCTATTTTCATTGGCAGTCAAATCAAAGATAGGTAAATCCACATCAACCATACATGAGTGAAACATGATTGTCTCTTATGCAGTCTCTCAATGAAACCCATACACATGTGTGATGTTTTTGCGCCATCGTGCCAGAGGTTGATAGCTTCGGTAAAATCAAATGAGGATAAAGGAGGCCCCTCAATAGAAATACGCATAAATACATCCAAATTCCTTGTTTCCAATCTATTGCAAAGCTTCCTTTTGATAATTTTTTGTACACTAAAGCCTCTCTCACATATGGCAGTACTGCAACACTCTAACATTGCTATTTGAGCAGGGCACCAAAGGTTAGGATACTTCTCACGCCAACAATCACTTTTCCCTATCAAGCACCATGTACCCCTCAATGTTTTCCCTTTCCAATCTGAAGCCCCTTCAACTTTAAACATATGAAACTCCCTCCGAATTGAACTTTCATCTACAAGGGGGCCTACTTGCCTGCCCCCACTTAATGCATGAGCATGAGCAAAATTCTTCACAAAAGCATCCATTTGAGCACCACCAAAACTTTTCAATTGCTACAAAGAAACATGATAGGAGACAAGATTCCAAAATTTTGCATTAAAGAAGCATTACCAAATCTGGCCTCCAAATGCATTTTTACTTCCATGCAAAATTCACATTGAAAATGAAGAGCATCTGTAAAATCTATCCCTATGGCACACCTTTCAATGCGCATGATGTAGTACATGTCACCCTTCATGGCTTTACGCAAATTCCATGGCCATCCATGCTTTACACCATACTCTAGAATGATAGGGAAGCCGTGTCCATCATGGCCGTGCAAATTCATGCCAAATTCATCCACTGTACCTGCAAACTCCATTTCCATAATAGTGACAGTAGACGATATCAAGCTAGGAATACTTGTTACATCCACAAAAAACTTTTGAAAGGTTAAGCTTAAGGACGCAAGATGCTCTAAAATATCAGCCAAAAAGTGAATTGCATAAAAAAATTTAAAATTTTATACCTTGTTATACAACCCAATACTTTCTTCCTGCAAAAAAACGATGAGTGGCTCAAGCACCTCACAAACTTTAACTAGGACTTTATAACGGCTCAACCAGTGGAGTTTGTGTACCCTCTCCATTTTCAATGGAGGACAATCATAGACCTCTTGCAATTCTACCAATCTGGCAAAACACTTCGATGACTTTTTAAACATAGCACCAAGTTCATTAAGTACTCCATCAAGATAATTTGCAAGATCATTACCTTGGAAATCATCGAAAATGCATAGGTTTGTGCGATGAGCAACACAATGAATTGGTGTCATATAGGGACTCTACTTCTTTAAAAGCGTCACCAAACCATTGCGTATACCCACCATGACAGATGCTCCATCGGAGCCAAAGTTGACCATCTTCTTCTCATCAAGCCCATAAGTTTCAAATAAAGAAAACAATGCATTCTCTAATCCCTTTGATGTTCTATCCTTAAGTTCTAATAACCCCAAAAAAGCAGTTTCCAACTCATTACCATACATATAAGACGCATACACAATCAAATGCTCCACAGTAGAAATTTCATAGATTCATCTACCAAAATCCCAAAAAATGGAGAAGAGGTCAACTTCTATAAAACTCTATTGAAAATAGACTCACTGATGTACGATGCAAAACTTGTGGCTACTTTATCATTACGATAGAAAGACAATGTGTTTAGTCCACATGCATCCATCAACTCTATCAAGGCTTGAAACTTAACAAATGCAAGAACTTCCTTCGCAATGTAATAAGCGCATAGAAAAAGATTCAAAATATCAACATCCACATTTCCTCTTATTTTGTCGATGCCATCTTTTAATGCTTTCTTCCCATATGCCTTAGAGTAACATGCCCATTTGTGTTTCCTTGACGTAACATGACACCTAATTGCACTTAATTGAATATTCACAGAGCCACATGTTCCAAACTCACTTTGACACTTTTTCATGGACTCACAAATTTTGCAAAACATTCTTCCTTTGCTTGCATCAAAATACACCCAATCAAATGAGAGAGCCCATGCATCATTCCATGCTAAACATGCACTTTTTATTCTTTCCAACTCAGATGCAACAGAGGTACTAGAGGATACCACATTCAAAGATGACAAATCGCCAGCAGTAGGGTGTGCATCCTTGTTGGAGACATGTACCTTAACCTTTTTGCGAGATGGGGTCTGAATGCGAGTAAAACTTGGCATGGTCAATAGAGTGGATTGCCTATTAGTCTTATCTGTACATTGCTTTTGTGCCATCGCATTTTCCACGAATATCCTGCAAAAAATGAAACAATCTCTCTCTCTCTCTCTCTCTCTCTCTCTCTCTCTCTCTCTCTCTCTCTCTCTCTCTCTCAAACAAGCATGCTCTGAGTAAAAAATGGCTACGTAAACAAGCTGCGTAGGCATGAGACATTCTGTACGCAATTATGAACTGCCAGTGTAGGGAGATCATGGGCATAAGAATCTTTGTAGGAAAACCATGAACAACTGGCTCAGGTAAAGCATGCTCTGTAGACGATCATCTACATTTGATGCAAAGAAATCTATGGGCTATCAGTACTGACAGAAAACGAGCATGGAGCCATGGGATTCCACTACATGGCCTACTGGTGCAATGGTCTCTAGAAGGAAGATGAGAATGACTAACATCGTTGCATGACTTGCATGGGGCATCGGGGCCAAGGGCTGCCGCTCCATGACGAGCTGCAAGAAATCAAGAATGAGCTCCCCGCACATAAATAATCAGTACTCCAACACTACAGAGAGGGGGGCGGATTGAAGGGGAAACCCATCTTGGACCAATGTAGCTCATGAGCAGATAAGGGGAGACCACAAAGTAGGCCAAAAATAGGGGGCATTCGGCAAACCCATGACACCTCTCTCTCTCTCTCTCTCTCTCTCTCTCTCTCTCTCTCTCTCTCTCTCTCTCTCTCTCTCTCTCTCTCTCTCTCTCTCCCTCTCCACATCGCAAGGAGAAAACTTGGCAAAATAATGGAAAATCCACAGAAGCTTAAAAACAAGTAACAATATTGTTCCAACCTTAGTTTGGAGGTGTAACCTTAGATTGGAGAGAGCTGTCAAAAGAAGAGAAGAGCTACTATGAGTCTTCGGCCTCGGCTTCTTGGAGGGGTCCAATCAATGCAGAGAAAGTTATGCTCTGCAATTTATCAGTGCATTGGCAATGAATCATGATGATAAGGCAAGTTAGGAATCGGGATCCCAATGAGGCAAAAAGAGATCCAATTGCCCTCATGTGATTCAGTGCCGCGAGGCTCGAGCCATCCATTCGTCGTGAGCATTGAGCATAGCTCATGAGCGAAGATAGCAGGGGTCAGGGCGCATTAGCTTAGCAATGGAGCGAGATTAATGAGCATTCTATTATAATTGTTATAAATCACGCACTTAAAGGAGGGCAGAGAGTCTAGAGAGAGAGAGAGAGACACACACACACACACACACACACACACACACACACACACACACACACACACAGACTCACCGAGCTTTACTTAGGTTTGAACTTTGAAGCTTCTGGAATTTGGCTTCTACAAAAGCCAGTCTAGATTATAGATACAAAGCTTTGGGTTGGCTATTTACAGTCCAAGGATCCTCATTGGACCACATAGGGATAATCCACCATTGAACATCTTTGATTGGTCCTACCATGATTTCTTAAACTTTTAAACCCTTTATGAAAATTGATTTACTAGTTTCTACAAATGGTAACCCTTTGAAACTATTGTTCTCACACAAATATACCCTCTAATTTTTTAGTGACAGTGGTGATCTCGTTTCTTCAACAAAATTTACCGTTTTGCAAAACCTTCAAATTTTTTAGTTGCGGATAAAACTTTAAACTTCACTGGTCCATTGTAATTGTTTACAGGTTTTCTATGAACAGTGTCTGGAACCTGCAAAAACGCACACACAAACACAAAGTTAAACCCTGAACCCTAAATCTACAAGTAAACATGAAAACAATCTCACCTTAGAGTTATGCGCTAACCCACAAGCAAGATTAGCACTTCCGATAGCTTGTTTCGCACCAGATCTGTGTGAGATGGGGAAGAAGAGAGCTTGAGAAAACACGCAAGAAGAAGATAAATGCACAGAGAAAGCCCGCGGTTTTTTTTTTTGCAGGTGCCGTTGATACGGAAATCGGCTTAGACGTCGGAACAGCTGTCGGAGAAAGCATCGGAAATTGCATGCACGTTGACGTCGGAACAGGTTTCGGAACATGCATCAAAAATTTGAAAATCAATATCTTGAAAAACTTTAGCTCCCTTTGTAACATTTAATGGCCTAAAAACTTGTGTGTAGCGGAAATTAGCATGAACATAGTGGGCATTTCATTAGAATAGATTCCTAATGAGAATTACAAGAGTGCTTGGGTGGAGAGAGCAACAAAAAGCATAACACCTAGCTAGATAGCATGAAGAATACTTTCAAAAGAGAGAGAAATTAAGCTATTGACAATAGTTGAGGACCAGATTTGCATGGAGCCAGTCCCCCCTCCAAAAGGCTTTGTATTATGGTTTCTCCCATCAAGAGAGACATTGTACAATACAATTCTTTGTGTTCCTTCAAGACTAGCTAGTGCAATGAAGATGAAAGCTTCATGCACCAAGCAAAACACTTAGCAAACACAACATCAATTATCTCTGGTCTCAGAGCCAAGACCTCACACACCTTCAAAGATGGTGAGAGCTAGCAAGGTATGAGAGTAGATTGAGAGTAAGAAGGAGTATTCTTACGAGAAAAATGTACATCTCCTCACATAATCACTCATATTAGCATAGCTTAGCTTAGTAATTAGTATGGTAGAGGAGATGAGCATGCATTGAGGCTTGGCTCTTGGTTGGATTTGCATCACAAAGCCAAGAGTTGCTGGTGTAGGCCTCCCTTCTCACAAGCTTGGAGTAGGTGGTAAGCTTTCCATTAAAGCTTGAGAAGGAGAGAGAGTCTTCTTTACTTCACACATGAGATTGTGTGAGTGTGTGTGTGATAATGCCTTGCAAAAATCAGTCCCCCTCTCTCTCTCTTGGTCGACCCCTCTTGCTATTTGCTCATGCTCTACTCTCATTGGACCTCCCCATGCCTAGCCAATGGTAATTAATCAGTATAAGTCATAGCCTTCTGACATGTGTCCCCCTTTCCCCTTTTGTGAGAGCTTTAGGTAATTTAATAATTCAACTAAACTCTCATTGGACCCCTTTGCCTCCTGACCAATAGGAATCAGGTAAGCCATTGGGATGCTGAATGCTCATTGGACCCTTTGGGAGACTGTCCAATAGTCTTCTAGAGGACTTAATTCTCATTGGTTCTTTTATTAAGTGTTTTTAAATTAATTAAACTAGATTTACTCTAGCCTAATTCTCATTGGTCCACCTCCAAGGCCATCCAATAGGAATTGGCTACACCTTGTGGGCATCTAGGCTAGGGAGCTGACATGTGTCCCTCATTCCCTTTGTGTAAGAGCTTGTGTGTGTGTGTGTGTGTGTGTGTGTGACTTTCTCTCTCATCCCCTACAAGCAAGGCTCGCACCCTCCTAAGTAGGGATTTGTAAAGACTTTTTTGGACACACACAAAGCATCCAATTCCCCTATGGTTGACCTTTAGACACAACCTTTGAATTTTGGAACCTTAGCATCTTGAAAGTCTTAATGGGCTGAACCTTAGGGTCTTTTTAGCCCATTGTTGCACATGGCTCTTTTGCAGATGGCCCATCCTTTGGATCCCTATTGTCTCTCCTTTGGATCCCTACTGTGGCCGGTTTGCTAGCTTAACCAATATTCTAGCTTTTTCTCCCCTGGCACTTCCCTATATTAAATGATCAGTTTAACATGAGAAAATCATTAGGAGAATTAGATATTGATTATTATGACATTACCTCTCTCTTGAAATCATAGTTGTCCTCGACTATGGTGTAGATAAGATAAAGCATATTCATGAGTCCTTTTCTTAGCGGGTAGAGGATCCCTATGTTACCCTACGACATCATTCCACAATGGATGACTAGTCCATTTAGTGCTTGAGAGCCTGAGGCTGCCGCAAGCATGTCTGCATATTAGTCCTATCAATCTTCCATAGTAGAGTGACGAGCTCTACTTGGTGTTTGGGAGACGTCGTCTCCGAAAACTTGATCTAAGCATGCATACTACTTCATTTTCGTGCACAATAAAGAAAAAGAGAGTCTTATAAGACAAAAAAATTGTTCATTTTTAACATTTTGTACATTTGCTTACTCTTGGGAAGCATTGTAAGCATTGACAAGGTTTAAGTTATCCTTTAATTGTATGCCTTGCATCCATCTAGCATCTTCAAAAGGATAATTCTTAAACTTAATAAGATATCGTCGGATAGTCTTACAGCCTCTTAGTACCTTGTATTCATGTCGGAGAATGGACTCGGGCTGCAGCACCTCCTCTTGGTCCTCGATCTCCGGTGGGTCTTCAATAGTTGATTCTTCAGGTGGCTCTCCTTTGTAAGGCTTTAATAGGCTCACATGGAAAGCATTGTGTATGAGCCAATGATTGGGCAACTTGAGTTGATAGTCCATCTCATTGATTGGATTAAGAATCTGGAAGGGACCATAGTACCTTTTTGCTAGTTTAGCATAGTACTTTTGGTGTCCCGTAGGATTCTTGCCCGTCGTGTGCCTTAATTGAGCCTTGGGAAACTTTAATAAGACCCAATCATTTTCTTTAAAGGCTTGGGCTCTTTTGTTCTTGTCAGCAGCAGTCTTTTGCCTTTGTTGTGAGATAGAGATAGCATCCTTAATCTTTTGAAAAGATTCTTGTATGTCTCGTCTATACTCATCTGCAGCAAAGATCTTCCCATGTACATTAAGTAGCAAGGGACTTTTTGATCTTCCCTCAATTACCTCGAAAGGTGATTTTCCCGCGGAAGTATGTACAGTGTTATTGTAAGCATACTCCACTAAGGGTAAGTACTTATCCCATTGGGATCTTTAATCTACTTCCATTACATAGGCTTTTAGTAGATCGAGAATTGTTAGGTTAGCTATTTCACTTTGGCCATCCATTTGTGGATGATAGGCCGAAGAGAAGTTTAGCCTTGTCCCTAAATTCTCAAAGAAACCCTTCCAGAAATTGCTGGTCATTCTAGGATCTCTATCCGGCACTATAGGCATTGGCAAGCCATGGTACTTGAAAATTTGTGAAATTAAGAGGGTTGCCATTTGATGGGCTTTGATAGTCTTTTTGACAGCTTGTTTACTGAACCTGTCTACTATCGTCCATATTCCCGTATTCCCATGGATAGACTTAGGCAATCCAAAGATAAAATCCATGGACATGCTCTGCCATGGTGAATTAGGGATTGGCAAGGATTGAAGCAATCCAAGTTGCTTCCCTCTATCAAATTTTATCTTTTGGCATACCACACATTTAGAAACATACTCTTGTATGTTTACTTTCATGGTAGGCCAATAGAAATATGTTTCAATTCCCTTTAACACTAGAATGGTAATAGGACACTTTTATGTCCTTGGACACTTTTGTGTCCTGTTAAGTGACCATTTTTCTTGAATTATTTGAAGATTATGAAAATGAATTTCTAGGTGCTATATATCCACAAAGCTGCCTTATGAGCTGAAAAAAACTTAGAATTTTTTTTTTAGTATCGATCTCACCATTAACCTTACTCTTGCACAACATTTTTGAACCTAAACTGTGTGAAAAAACGGGTCCTGTTTTTGGCTTTTTTTCAATTTTTGGCAACTATACCACTCTAAACTTCATGTTTGTGAGGTTTAGATGGCTAGAGGTTAGGCCTTCATAGTTCTCAACATGTTTTGATGCTTGTAGGGAGAGCTAAGTGTTAAAATTGAAAGTTAGGACCAATTTACAAGAATTGCATAATCCTGTTTTTTGGGCAAAATTAGCACTTTTATGAATTTTTTGGTGGCTTTCTGGATATCTAAATTCAATTTTGATTGTGTAAGTGTAATGTATAACATAAAGCTAATCTTCCTTGAGTTTTGGGGGACCTAATATGTTATATAGCATAGTATATGATGATGGTTGAGTTTTTTGATTGCTGAAGAATACGATACATTTTAGAGTAGCAAGTATAACTTTCTCAATATTGTTAGTTTCTTAGGCCAATTGTGTGTATTTTGTAGGTAGTGACCATATCTAATCATAGACTACAAACTTGGCTAGATATTGAGTAGTTTCTATGGGTTTCTAGAGGTCATAATGCTAAACCCAGTTTTTTCATGTTTGTTGTATTTAGCACTTTATCATTGCCCCCAAGGTTCCAATTGTTAGAGATCCATTATCCTTTTGACATGCTCCATGGCTCCTTTTGAATCCAGAGGCCCAAAGGGAACTAAGAAAACATGTATATAGTATCTGTATTGAGCGTGACTATAGAAACTTTGATGATAGGTCCGCAGAATGGCAAAAATGCAACTTTTTTGTACCTTTTTTTTTGCCCAAAAAAAAATTAGTGAGGTAAAAGCAACCATATGTTTTGGTCACCAACCCATTGAAGTTAACGGGGAATTTTATCTCATGTCCTAAAAAAATCTCCACTCTTATTTATATGCAATCAACCGTAAGAAATTGTTGTTTTGGGCAAAATGCACTGGTCCATCAACTTTGGAGGCTTGTAGTGACCAAGGGATGAGAAAAATTACAAGTTTCTCATTTTCTCCATATGTAGTAGTTATTGAACTATAAGCTCATGAAAGGATTTTTCAAAATGAGTGGATCTACTATAGTTTTGGAATTTTTTCCCAAAACCCTGAATGGACACATTTATGTCCTGTTAGGTTACCATTCTAGTGTTAAGGTAGACTGAATCCCTCTATACCCCGCATAAGGTGGAGCATGAGATTCATACATTACTTTCTCACGTAGTGAGTTAGTAACACATAGTCTATTGCCATAGAGAAGATAACCATCTTGTAAAGTAAATGGCTCTTCTTTCTTCCCTAATGCAAGGGCTGATATCACATCTCTAAAATTGGGATCAATAGCATACTCATCTATCATTGAGGATAGATCATTGTGAATTGTTATGGAAACCGCATTCACTCTCGGACGTCTTGAGAGTGCATTTGCTACTTGATTATGCTTGCCAGCAATGTGAGCAATATGAAAATGAAATTGCGAAAGGAAATTTTCCCACCTCATTTGTTTGTCAGAGAGCTTGGTCTACGTCATGAAGTACTTAAGACTTTGGTGATCCGTTCGCAGAATGAAAGGAGTCCCTAATAAATAGTGCTTCCATGAGTCTAAGGCATGTATAACTGCAAGGAGTTCCTTTTCATATATGTCTAGAGCTTGCTCAACGGGGTCGAGCCTTCGACTTTCATAGCCTATGGCGTGCCCTTCTTGGAGCAAAACAGCTCCAAGGCAATCACCACAAGCATCACATTGGACCTCAAATGGTTTTGAGAGGTCCAGTAGTGTAAGCACAGGTTGAGAGATAAGCTTTTCGAAATCATTGTTCTCCTTAGCAGACCATTTATACCTAACGCTTTTCTTTGTTAGGTCATGTAATGGTTCCGCAATTTGTGAGAACTTTTCTATGAAGTGTCTAGAGTATGCACACATACCTATAAAGATTCTTAGTTCATGAAGATTCCTTGGTTTAGGCCATCCTTTTATTACCTCTAACTTTGATGGATCCATTTGGATGCCATCTTGAGAGATAATGTGACCTAAATACTAAATCTCTTGCAAGAAAAATTCACTTTTCTTTCGATTAACATAAAGTTTATTCTCTCTTAAAACTTGAAATATTACCTGGAGGTGTTGCTTGTGTTCGTCTAATGAATTAGAGTAGATGATAATATCATCAAAGAACACTCCAGTGAAGGTTCGATGAGGCCTGAATAGCTTCTCCATCAAGCAGTGGAATGTAGCTGGTGCATTGGTTAAGCCAAAAGGCATGACAATGTATTCGTAAAGACCAAATGTGGTGCGAAATGCGGTCTTTACAATGTCTTGATCAACTATCCTTATTTGATGATAGCCACTTTTTAGGTCAATCCTACTGAAGTAGGTCGATCCTTGTAGCTTATCAAATAGGTCTTCTACCCGTGGAACGGGAAACCTATTCTTGATATTGATCCTATTTAGTGCTATATAGTCGACACACATACGATATGTGCCGTCTTTCTTTTGCACTAATACCATAGGTGAGAAAAATGGAGATGAGCTAGGCCTAACCATGCCCTTCTCAACTAACTCATGCACTTGCCGCATAATCTCCTCTTGTTGAGCTTGAGAAACTCTTAAGGAGGTTTGTTAGGCGGTGAACTTCCTAGAAGAAGTTCAATTGCATGGTCATCATTACCTCATTTAGGAGGTAGCTCACAAGGGATTTCGTCAATAAAAACATCTTGAAACCCCTTGAGAAAATTGGATAACTCTAATTCCTTTTGGTTGCTTTTATTTTCTTTTGCTAAAGCATTAGGTTCATTTTGAGAATCTTTAACAAAAATCATGTACACGAAAATAGAGCTCTTTATTGACTTGTTGAAAGCTGGTGTATGTACAATGGGGATAGTGTTACCCATTTCCTTAGAATCTATATACATGTCTTTTTCCCTGAACTTAAAGGAGATTCTCCTTTCAGTGAATTTAACATTGGCAGCCAGGCGATCAAACCATGGTGCCACTAGGATTACATCCTCATGCTTGAGAGGAGAGATAAAGAAGTCCTCTTTGTCCACATAGCTTTGGACATGAAGCCTCAATTTCCCGATTAAGGGAGTGACTGAAGCTTCTTGCCCCTTGAAAGCATTGTCTGCGGGTAAGAAATCTCCCATCGCATAGACTTGTATGCCTAGCTTGGTGGCCAACTCTATAGATATAAAATTGTGAGTAGAACCAGGGTCAAAGAGAATAAAAGCATCATGTTCTCTTACCTTTCCCCAAGCATGGCATAGAGGAGATCCTTTCTGGTGAGTTTGGTGAGTCTCCTCCTCTTGGATTTCAACCAAGGTAGCTCTAGGAGGATCTTGGCGGTTGTTCTTTTGGGGACAAGCGCGGTATGCATGCCCTTGTTCGCCGCACTTGAAACACCGGTTATTCTTGCGATAACGCTCAAGCTCTTCAGGAGAGAGTTTCTTTTTACCTTTGTAAACTCCCTTCTCTTTAGCTTTGTTGGAGTTTCCCTTAGGAGACTTTTGGACACTGTCCTTCCCCTTAGGCTCATTGGAACCCTTGTTTTCCGTGGGCTTATTATTTCTTTTAGCCCCCACTTGGAAATTGATTTGAGAGACCACCATAGTATGGTGTATTACCGCCGATATGGTACGTGGTCTTTGGGAGTTGACATACTCCGCCATTTCTTCGGTTAAGCCCGCACAAAATTGTTGCTTTTGCTCTCCAAAATCCAACTTTTTGAAGATAGTGGCTTTGAGTTGTAGGTCCCAAAACGTGTCTACATATTTGTGGATGGATTCATAGGGAGAGAGCTTTAAGCTTCGCCATTCGGTGAGCACTTTGTCTTTGGCATCGGTGGCCAAAAATTGCTTCATAATGGAAGCTCTTAAAGATTTCCATGTTTGCAGAGCTTCATCGTTGGCTCGTAGGCTAGACCACCATTGCCTGGAGGACTTTTGAAAGTGCATAGCTCCATGGCGTAGCTTAGAGGACTCCGTGAAGCCCTCATCTCCAAACGCCGCATCAAACTGCTGGCAAGACTTTGTCCGTAGCACCAAAGGTGCCATCATAGGTAAGGAAAGAGATGCTCTTCCCTCCCTCTTTGAACTTCTTCAACTTGGACGACCTCTTCCATGCGTCATAGGATTTCCTATGGTCTCTTCTTTTTGATGGTTCAAAGGTTGCACCATCACTTTCTTCAAAAGGTGAATAATTTGAAGAAGGTCGAGAAGAGGGTGACCTGTTTCTCGCCTTTTTCTTGTCTTGATCACCATCACTTTCATAAGAGGAAGAGGATGAAGAAGATGGAGAAGAGGGTGTCCTCTTTCGCACCTTTTTCTTCTCTTGATTTTTATCATCCCTCTTTGAACTATGGTGTGGAGAAGGGTGCGATGGTCTTCTCCGCTTTGGTGGTGATGGAGAGCGTTTAGCCCGCCGTCTTTGTGGAGCTATCTCCACTGAGGTGGTGGGAGACTCACTTCTTTCTCCTTCCTTCGGTGGAGGCTCTTGAGTTCTCCTTTGGGAAGGAGATGCATCATCAAGAAGAAAATTCTTGAGCCCTTCGTATGGATTCTCTTCTTCTTCCCGAATCGGAGAGAGACCTCTTTTGGAAGTCTCACAAGGAGGCTTCCTAGGTGTTCTCTTGTCATGGTGATGAGCTTGGAGAATCCCATGAGCACAGAGCTGCCGTTGCACTTCTCTTTGGAGAGATGGATTTCCCATGGCTTGTTGAAGCCTAGAAACAAGATAGTTAGCAAGCATCGGAGCATCATTAGTAGCTTGCTCATTACCAAAATCAAAGTTATCAACATTAATTTCACTCTCTTTACTATTGTCAGCCGTTCAAACAACTTTTAGGTGTACAATTTTTAGGTGTACTTTGGCACTTCAAGCCCTAGTTTCTACTCCTCTTTACCCCTTTAGAACAAGCACTCAAGCTACTGTACCCGTGGCTCGAATACCATTAATTGCAAGGAATAGAAGAGAGGGTCGTTCAACACCAAAACAACACCGGCTCCTGTCAAGCTTCTAATAGCTCAATAGTGGTTAAGTCGTAGGCAAGCCCCATAGGACTCCACTATTAAGACCATAGCTCTCGATGGTGATGCCCTATTAGCTACACAAAGGCAGGCGCACTGCAAGGCTGAAAAATCCCTATTCTACTTACTCACAGGCAATTAATAATACCAACCATTTATAGCTAGCTTGAGGACCTCCCTTCTTGAGCAAGAAAAGAGAAACCTTGTGCTTTGATACCAATATAACATTTAATGGCCTAAAAACTTGTGTGTAGCGGAAATTAGCATGAACATAGTGGGCATTTCATTAGAATAGATTCCTAATGAGAATTACAAGAGTGATTGGGTGGAGAGAGCAACAAAAAGCATAACACCTAGCTAGATAGCATGAACAATACTTTCAAAAGAGAGAGAAATTAAGCTATTGACAACAATTGAGGACCGGATTTGCATGGAGCCAGTCCCTCCTCCAAAAGGCTTTGTGTTATGGTTTCTCCCATCAAGAGAGACATTGTACAATACAATTATTTGTGCTCCTTCAAGACTAGCTAGTGCAATGAAGATGAAAGCTTCATGTACTAAGCAAAACACTTAGCAAACACAACATCAATTATCTCCGGTCTCAGAGCCAAGACCTCACACACCTTCAAAGATGGTGAGAGCTAGCAGGGTATGAGAGTAGATTGAGAGGAAGAAGGAGTATTCTTACGAGAAAGATGTACATCTCCTCACATAATCACTCATATTAGCATAGCTTAGCTTAGTAATTAGCATGGTAGAGGATATGATCATGCATTGAAGCTTGGCTCTTGGTTGGATTTGCATCACAAAGCCAAGAGTTGTTGGTGTAGGCCTCCCTTCTCGCAAGCTTGGAATAGGTGGTAAGCTTTCCATTAAAGCTTGAGAAGGAGAGAGAGTCTTCTTTACTTCACACATGAGATTTTGTGAGTGTGTGTGTGATAATGCCTTGCAAAAATCAGTCCCCCTCTCTCTCTTGGTCGACCCCTCTTGCTATTTGCTCATGCTCTACTCTCATTGGACCTCCCCAGGCCTAGCCAATGGTAATTAAGCAGTACAAGTCATAGCCTTCTGACATGTGTCCCCCTTTCCCCTTTTGTGAGAGATTTAGGTAATTTAATAATTCAACTAAACTCTCATTGGACCCCTTTGCCTCATGACCAATAGGAATTAGGCAAGCCATTGGGATGCTGAATGCTCATTGGACCCTTTGGGAGACTGTCCAATAGTCTTTAGAGGACTTAATTCTCATTGGTTCTTTTATTAAGTGTTTTTAAATTAATTAAACTAGATTTACTCTAGCCTAATTCTCATTGGTCCACCTCCAAGGCCATCCAATAGGAATTGGCTACACCTTGTGGGCATCTGGGCTAGGGAGCTGACATGTGTCCCTCATTCCCTTTGTGTAAAGGGAGCTTGTGTGTGTGTGTGTGTGTGTGTGTGTGTGTGTGTGTGTGTGTGTGTGTGTGTGTGTGTGTGTGTGTGTGTGTGTGTGTGTGTGTGTGTGTGTGTGTGTGTGTGTGTGACTTTCTCTCTCATCCCCTACAAGCAAGGCTCGCCCCCTCCTAAGTAGGGATTTGTAAAGACTTTTTTGGACACACACAAAGCATACAATTCCCCTATGGTTGACCTTTGGACACAAACTTTGAATTTTGGAACCTTAGCATTTTGGAAGTCTTAATGGGCTGAACCTTAGGGTCCTTTTAGCCCATTGTTGCACATGGCTCGTTTGCAAATGGCCCTCCCTTTGGATCCCTATTTTCCCTCCTTTGGATCGCTACTGTGGCCGGTCTGCTAGGTTAACCAATATTCTAGCTTTTTCTCCCCTGGCAGTTCCCCATATTAAATGATCAGTTTAACATGAGAAAATCATTTAGGAGAATTAGATATTGATTATTATGACACCCTCCATACTTACACACACATATATCGACGCCCGCCAGTGATGCCGGTAATGTGGTGCCGAAATTTAGGTGACCTCTTGTAGTGTTAAAGAAATCACTACTTGTGCTCATAGTGGGCATCACTATGTTTGAGATCTAGAACACCATCTTTGGGTCATGATGTCAAATTTGTCTAGATTAAGGTTACAATTTTCCATCCTAAGAAATATAATAGCTCAAATAGTCTCTATGATGGGCATGTATTATTATTTAGTTATGAGTGAATTTATTCTGACCACCTTTCAAAATATGGAAGCTTCAAACTTCTCATAAGTGATGAAATTTCACTTGTGAAAAAGTGAGAGGTTTTCTTTTACATGTTAGCATTCACAGAATGTTTCACACGTAGATTATTTTCTAAAGAGTGATTGTATAGTCTCTCACTAAAAATAAATATGTCCAAAGCAACTTCTCATGACAGTGAATGAGGAAGATCTCACAAAGCTCTTAATACATTCTGTTTATCCACCTTATATGATCCCTAACCTTCTTTTCTTTTTGTTTTGCAGGTTGTTTGCAGGTTTCATGCATTGCTTGCAGGTAATCTCTCTCTCTCTCTCTCTCTCTCTCTCTCTCTCTCTCTCTCTCTCTCTCTCTCTCTCTCTCTCTCTCTCTCTCTCACAAAAAACACAGCCACTTTTTGACCTAGTAGACAACAATTCACTTTTTTGATCATAACTTCTTCATCCGAAGTCCCATTTGGGTGATCTATAGCCTCAATCGAAGAGCACAAATCCCTCTACGCATTGTTGTAAAGACCAAAAATTTTAGAGTTATGGAAGGTGTTTCTGTAGCAAAATTTTTGAAGTGAATAGGTTCAAGAAAATTGACTCTCATCTCTTATTGTCTTCCGGCACTCGCAAGGGTTCTTCTTCTTCAACAAGGTCCACAACCATTGTGGAAAATGATCCAAGATCTCCTAAGTGTGGAGATAGCAACACAACCACCCAACCAATGACATCGAAAAGCATAATCATGGCATACTTGGTATCATTACAAGAGACCGTAAACAAACAAGGAGAAGACTTACGAGCACTTGCAATGGAGAATGGCACACTGAGGGTACTTGTGGTTGAGAATGAGAATCTCAAGAGGACACGAGATGGAAACAACACGTTTGATGCAACTTAAAGAGGAAGACAAGGAATGTAAACGCTCTCTTGTGTACTTGAATGCTTTGAAGGAGCGGATGAGCAAAGTAGTGCATGACCATGTATTGAAAGAGGATAAATCCGACACCATTAGCCGGGATGTATGCGACATGAAAAATGTATGCACAAACAAGTCTTGGGCTGATGTATGTGGTAGCAATGTGGCTTCTAATTCCTCATGCAAGATATGGATCAAACAAAGAATGTTGAGAATGTGGATGTGGAAGAGTTGAAGGAACGGGAGCGACGTCCCAAGAACATTGTTATTTGTGGAATTCCCGAAGAGGAGCTATATACACCTCCTTTTCTTGCCATTGTTATTGAAGATTTCTTCAAAACCCACTTTGGCATGTCCGGAGTTATGGTCTATGGAGCACATAGAGTGGGGAAGCAAGGAGCTCCTCACTCGGGAGAACGGCCAATGTATGCACCATGCCAGATGAGACCAAGTGAAAGATTGTCCTTGATAATAGTTGGATCTATGAATACAAAATGTTTTGTATATGAAGATCTAACTTAAGCAACAAAATACGTGACAGAAGGCATATGAGGAAAAGAATAAGAAAAACAAGGAGATCTCTCATGAAGAAAATGTGTCCAAGGAGGAGGCAAGTCCCTGGAGCAAATAGGGATGCGTGACCTATGAGACCGAGTTACAAATGAAAATATGCTTTTGGAATTGTAATGGATACCCATGGAATGCGGGGATTGGCATTAATGAACTAACAAGTAAAGCCGATGTTGTACTTCTTGTTGAAACTTGGAAGCATGATACACAAAGGACTAACGGCTTGGAGAATTACAATGTACATTCATTGATGTGGTTGAAGAACCTTAACACTAGTTCTGTAATCGGACACTCAAATGTCCTAAGACACTAAAGTGTCATGTTTTTCTAGCAACTTGTCATAATTATTTGGTGAATCTAGAAAAACAATTCATAGGTCACGTTCATATCTTAGGTCGTCTATTAGGTGAAGAACATAGCAAATTTTTACTTTTGGCCAAATTAATACCAAATTAAGATTATAATGATAAGTTTTAAGATGAAAAATCATAGAAATTTAGTGCAGTTTTAACAAAATTTTCATAAATTGTATATAACTTCTTATCAAAATAAGATTTCGCATAGATTTCAAGGTGTATGGATAGGAAAAAACTTATTATAGCAAGAAATGGAGCTTCATAACCTAGTTATGCGACTAGATTTTTTCTATAATCAAAAGACCAAAATCTTGAAAATGCTGACAAAGAGGAAAATTTTGGTCTTTCAAGGCCTCTTTCATTAACATGATGAGGTTATGGGACAAAACCTAAGGTATATAATGTATCTATAGGTCAATACCCATCAACTAAGCATTTTTTCAAGGGTTCAAACTCATAGGCATCTTGTAATTTAAGCTCATTTTTAAAGAATTGTAGTGCATAATTTCTTGCAAAAAAAACATTGCTATGAAAAACTAATGGAAGTGTGTATATAAATCTCCCAATTGTGTCCATATGAGACATTTGTATACAAATAAGTCAGATGAACAGAAAAATCCAAAAGTGGACTTTATTTTAAGGCTTATCTTTGATGAATAAAAACACATAATTACAACATGCACAGTTTTTTGGATATGCCATAAATCACCAAATGTAGCTTGAATAATCATTAAAAATTATCACCTTATGTAATGGAGTCATAGATCTAGTATATATGCAGCATAAGAAATTGTAAATTTAGATGAACTAAATGTTTTTTATGACCATTAATTGAATTTGTGAATGTTGCATATTTGACCCACAAGACTTTCTATATTTAATTCTAGTCACAAAGGATTTTTTTCTCACATGACAATTGTAAAAATATCAAACACATATATCAGTAGTTACCATGGATTATTGTATGCACCCTACTCATTTTTTTCTTAGGTTAGAGTACGAGTTTTAATTGAAACATTAAATGCTGTTTGCATAGGTTCTTTTCATGAGTGTAGTTACTATTGATGTTATGATCAAAAGTGAGGGATTATAATTTTTGTGAGTACTTTGAATAACATTTTATAAGTTTGCCAAAGCATTTCTTGAGATATGTTCTAGATTTCATGTACCATTTTATACAAATTCGTGAAAAAAGGACACTAAAGTGTCCTTTTTGGTACCAAACTAGTGTTAAGCAATGAAGAGGACAAGGAGGGGTAGCATGTATGGTTAAGAAAGGATTGGAAGATTTTGTATCAATTGTGAAAGATGACAAGTAAAAACGTTATGTATGGCTGAAAATTATGGCACCAAAAAGACCACCCATTTTTGTAGCCGATTGCTACATTCCTCATCATGATTCTCTCTTTTATGCTTGCATGGATAGAGATCAGCTGTTTTTTGATTTAGAAGAGGACATTGCTTATTTCAGAGGTGAAGGTGATGTTATTGTATTTGGAGATATGAATGCTCGCACAAAAACATTGCAACATGATACTGAACAATTTGATATGCCATACATTTCAAGGGAGTTGGAGGAAGTTCACTTGTATGATCGTTCTTCAATGGATGAGAAAGAGAAGGATCACTATGGAAAGTTAATTTTACACATGTGTAATAGCACGGGTATGATCATTCCCAATGGTGTATCTTTGTGGAGTGGAACCATGGATTTACATGTAGGATACATAATGGGGATAGTATGATTGACTATATGCTACTCTCTAAAGCTATCATATATCACATAAAGAGTTTTATGTTTGGCCAATGGACCCCGGAATCCGACCATCGCACCTTATGTATTGACCTTTTATGTGGAGAAGAAACTAAGCATGATAATTTTAGCCAAAGGAAAGAGAAATTATCATTATGTATGGATGTCAAATGGGCATCAATGTACATTGAAATGGTTGAGCAAAAATTATGGATGAAGAAGCTTCACTATGATGCACCATTGGAAACTAAATGGGAAGCTTTCAAGAAAGTTATTTGTTCTTGTGCCGAAGAATGCTTTGCTATAAAGCATCTCCATGGTATCAACAAAGATAGATCACGTAAAAGGTAGTTTGATAAAGAATGTCAAGATGCTCGAAAGTCCTTGATAAAGCTTGCTGCAACTATGGACAAAGATAACTATCAAAGTCATTTGCATGCATACAAGGCATTGATTCAAAAGAAGAGAAGAAGATGGGAAGTAAAGAAACAACTTTTTCAAATCCAAGAAAAGGCACATGCATGTGGAAGATTTTGGAGAAACTTGAGGGGCAAGCGAGTTGAGAATTTTGGTAACTTGAGTCTTGTGGATATGTACACACATTGTAGGTAATTATATGAGCAAGTAAATGCTGAAAAAATGCCAATTTATGGTTCACTCCCATGTATGCCCTCCTTTTTTACTATTGAGGATGTATGTGGTGGGCTTGAAAAGTTGGCCACTTGTAAAGCGGAAGATCTTCAAGGTATCAAGCCGGAGATGATCAAATGGACGGGAGATTTTACCCAGGAGTGGATGTGTGATATGTTCAACCTTGCACTTCAACATGGTATGCCTTATGATTGGAGTACTAATTGGGTTAAGCCTTTGCACAAAGGAGGGGATGTAAAGAATGTAAACAACTACCAGACTATAATGATTGGGTCTCTTATGGAAAAGTTGTTTGGGTGAATAATGGAGATGAAAGTGAGTGATTGGGATGAAGATAATGACAAGCGTGCAAAGAGACAAGCGGGTTTTCTTCGATGCCATAGCACCATTTATTATCTTGTCACTCTTCGTGTTCTCATTGAGGAAAGTCGGTTGAAAGGAAAGGGATTGTATTATTGTTTTGTGGACTTTAAAAAAGCATTTGATACGATTCCACGTAACAATTTGTGGAGAAGGATGTAAGAACTCCAAGTGCCAAGTGAGTTTATGCTGCGGTTTCTCGAATCTATGAGAAGGTGATTTGTCAATTGCGCATGGGAAGAGAAATTTCAGAAAATTTTGTAAGCACTATTGGGGTTAAACAAGGATGTCCATTGTCACCAACTCTCTTTGGTCTATGCATAGATCAATTGGAACAAATGATACTTGACTCTATGCAAGAAGAAGGCATTGAAAAGGTCACTATTTGCAATGTGGTAATCATGCTTTTGTTGTATGCGGATGATGTAGTGCTTCTAGCACACACTTGAGAAGATGGACAAAAGCTTATGGTTGTCCTTGAGAACTTTTGCTTGCATAGTGGGGTGATTGTGAACGAACCAAGACAAAGGTTATGCTTGTGAAAACCAACCATAAGGAGAAGCCATGCATTGTGTACAACAATGAGACACTTGAAGTTGTTGAGAGCTTTAAGTACCTTGGCCTTGAGGTTCCGTCCAATCACAAGTGGCATGAATGTGCTATGCGTCGTTTGGAAGTGGGAAAGAGAGCATTTTATGCATTTGAGAACATGTGTAATGCAGGAAACATCAAGTGTTGGGTTCTCAAGAAGTATATTTTTGATGCATTGGTGACATCGGTTCTTCTTTATGGAGTTGAAGTGTGGGGCGGGAGCATCTCAAAGTCTACTTGGAAAGAGTTTGAGAATGTCCAAAAGCATTTTCTTACAAATTTTCTCCAAGTGAAGACAAAAACACCATATATGCTCCTACTTCTTGAGTCGGGATGTCTTCCAATTGAGGTTATGGGCATGGAAAGGATTGTGGAGTACATGATAAAGATGCATCAAAACCCCTCACATCGACTTCCTACAATTGCATGGGAAGCAAGCAAAAAAGTTCAAAAGACGCATACAAGCAAGATCTTGAGCACGGGATAGATGCAAGACATAAAGAATTGGTTTGGGAGATGGGTTGCATTACACTTGCTACATGATGCTTCAATTGACTCCCAAGTGAATGAAGCTTTTCTACAATACCAATGTATTACGGCTTGGGAGAAAGCCGGTGGGTCACACTTCATACATTACACCACCCATATTGCCCCCAAGTACAAAACCATGTTGTTTGCTGAAAGAGGAAACCGTACTCACACTTACATGCTTGAGCCTATCCCCTTGTCAGCGATACGCACTATCGCAGCCATTCGTCTTAGCTCCCATTTCCTTCGATGCAAGATAGGGCGTTGGGGCAATGGAGAAGAGTCAAATCGACTATGCACATTATGCTCACTGCAAGTCCAAGAGTCTGAGTACCACACACTACTAGAGTGCTCAACTTTTGGTCACATCCAAACTTGCTTCTCTCACATTTTCAGCCATAACTTAGACCTACACACTTTCCTCTCCCAGCCAAAGTGTGGGCTCTCCATTGCGACTCTCACCACCGCAATTTCGGAGCATCGAGAGCCACTCATCAGCCATACACATACTACATCACATGTAACTTTGTTCCCATAGGTCATATTTGACCTCCGAGGACAATAATAAAATCTATCTCTCTCTCTCTCTCTCTCTCTCTCTCTCTCTCTCTCTCTCTCTCTCTCTCTCTCTCTCTCTCTCTCAGAAGTATGTATTCACATGCTATGCTTTTCAAGGTTTTTAGAGACAATTTTGACCATATGTCATACAAAAGATGAGTCTATTTCAACCTCACCGAATGTATATCCCTTGAGAACTAGTCCTTTTTTTATTTTTGTAATGTATAGATAGAAATCTCTTGTAGTTGTAAAGATTAGCACACGATTGTTGTTGATAGTAGCCTCAAAATTTCTATGGAAAGGCATATGTGCTAGTAAGTAGTTCAAGGCTGCTGCTCGTAGTTCCGTGAGATGTAGAGTGTGCCACTACCTCTATGTCCTCCTCTGCCAAAGACAAAGTCCTCCTCTCCCAAAAGGAAAGATACGTCAAATAGAAAGGTCAACAGGATCAACCTCTCCAAGGCTACTCATGTCTTGTATTATAGAAGCATTGACAACAATTATCTCTTGAGCATTTGGAGGGTCGTTCTTTTCCATTTTGTCAAAGCACGCAAGTGTTCTACTGGCAAGCTTATATTTAGCATATTTGATAGTCAATGGAGTCTGCCAAGCTATATTATGGGCTGAAACATAGGTGCCAGCTCACTCAAGACCATTATTGATGTATAGTCATGTTGTGTGTAACTCAGCTATGGGGTCACTTGTACCCTCGCAAAGTGTACAATTTGATTATATGGTGACAAGCAACAGAAAAGCTTCAATCTAGACAACCTCAGGTAGCCTTGTCACTTCTGCAAGATGGACAATTTGCATGGCCTGGGTGATCCACTCACCATTAGAAAAAGGAAGATGTAGTTTGTTGGCACTCCCTTAAATTGGCAGAAAGCCATGCTTTGTTTGGTCATGGAGAGAGAGAGAGAGAGAGAGAGAGAGAGAGAGAGAGAGAGAGAGAGAGAGAGAGAGAGAGAGAGAGAGAGAGAGAGAGAGCTAGGATATTGAAGAAGGAAGACAATATGCTTGGCAATAGTGTTTCACACACACACTATTGGTCCTCGCTTTTAATTACCCTATACTGATGGTTGAAGTCTGTCTGGCACATGTGTTTATGCTAGTCTATTGCTCTCAAAAATTGAAGCACCAATTGAAAGGTATTTCTATTTGTCAATGTTGAAAACGTGAATGCCATCCTCCATTTTTGGGTGGGAGTTAATGATATTGATCACTGTGATTGACTAGTTTTGCCTTCCATGTTTGGACTATCTTCTAGGGATAATTTGTATGCGTCTATTGCTATTGGACAATTTAGTCCCCTGTTAAATTCATGTATGTAGGTAATTTTTTCTAGTTTTTTTGTGTTTTACTTTCTAAAGCATTGTCTATATGAGGCAATGAGAGGTCCATGAGTCTCGATAAACATCTCTTGAATTTGAAATGCTAGCAATGTCATCACTCACCTCTCAAATCTGATATGCTAGCACTGTTATCACTCACCTCTCAAATCTGATATGTC